>NW_008623427.1:76639-89583 GCF_000691845.1 Merops nubicus | reverse complement strand
TTCTGAGGCCCCGGCTGGTTTTGGGTGGGCTCGGAGCTCTCGTGGTACTGCTGTTAGGCCACCAGCAAAGCAAATTGTGGTGCAGATGGTTTCAGTACAGCTTTCTGAGTCAGTGGTACAGGTGATGAGCATTGCAGTATGAGCAGCAACAATGATACTGTAAACGCTTTCTGATGTACCTTGTGCTTAACATCTGCTTTTAAGTCCTACATCTGAAAACTAATTTTATGTACATAATGAACATGAGGAAAATTTTCACAATGAAAGTAACTAAATAGTGGAACAGGTCTCCTGGAGAGGCTTGGGAGGGCTTAATCTTCAGGGACATTTATACTTGACTTGATGAGGCCTTCCTTAAACTGGCCCTGCTTTGAACTTGGGGAGAGAGTGGACAAAATGAACTCCAGAGGTCACATCCAAGCCATTATTCTAATTATTGTTTTTCCTGATGGGAAATGTGTTTGGAGACAGTATTTGTTTTGTCTGTTTGACTCCACTTGTTAGCGCTCTGAACTTCCCAGGATTTTCATGTCAGTGAGGAGGTAATTACTGTATTGATTGCAAAACTAAAATTATCTTTTCTCTTGTAGAACCTTCCATTTTCTGTGGAAAACAAATGGCGATTACTCGCCCTAATGTGTGGATTCTTTGGAAGTGGATTTGTCGCCCCTTTTCTTATAGTCAGACACCAGCTTCTTAAGAAATGAAGAGGATGGACTAACTGCACTCACTGGGTAACTGAATTCGTTAGATCCCATAGCACAGTGGAATTTGGTCAAAACTAAGCTTTAGAGAGTAACTTCCTCTGAAGCTGTTACTAGAATTTAACCTCAGAGGGCTGCTGCACTCTCATTGACTTGTGAACTTTGACTCCCCAAAGACCACGCCTCTCTGCAGCTTTTTGATAGCCTGCAGCAGGACTAACTGACAGAAAAGTGCTACTCATGTAGTTTGGATAATAACTGTAACCAAAATTGTCTGTCCTCTTCTTTGAGGAAACATAAAGCTTCATATGGTCTGTAGGAATAACTGGCATGTGTGATGTGAACAAAACAGTATGAGAAACTGTGATACTGTAAACGCTTTCTGATGTGCCAGTGAAAAATCAGTGGCCAACAAGATTTCTCTTACTTTGACCATGTCAAAACAATCTCACCAGCTACATAGAGCATTCCTAACCATTTACAGGATACTCTGCTTAGAGTTAAGCTCATTAGCACCAGAAATTCTTGTAGTTGATGCTTGCTCATGATCCTCAGACATAGTTCAAACTGCAAACATGCTGCTTCCACTTGAAAGGCCAATTCCATTTTTCTTAATCTGACTCCACTTTGGAAGTGCCTGGTATTGTCAGCTCTGTGATCTGAGGAAACAGTAAGTCTTTTTGAGAAGCTGGAATGATCCAAGTGGTTCTTGAAAGGAAATGGTCCACACTGAAATCTTGTAAGTGGAACAAATTGATGTCATCTGTGTAATTCCTTTGTTAGTCTGATGGTTTTGACCCCCTAGACTGAGCAGGAAGAAAAAAAAATCAGTAGACTTGTGTTGAAATTGAACATTTAGAACTGTGTGATTTCATCAAAGTCAAGGTGTTGTCTACAAACCCATGTGGTGGGTGAAGTAAAGCCCAGCAAAATTCTAGGTAAAGCATATTTATATAGCTTTTCTAGATTCAAAAATAGAGTGAAATTTGTTAATTCTTTGGTTTTTTTTCTTTTTGTTGCAGAGTTGAAGTCTTCTACACAGCATCTTTCAATGGAATAAGGATAGCTGGATCTGTCTAAATAAAATCTTAAATCTCAGTGTCTTGGGCTGTGTGTTTGTGAAACTCCTGAAGTGCTTTTGACAACTGGTGTATACTGAGAACCTCTTCAATTGCAGTGTGTTGAATTAAACATTAATCATTGTCACATATAAACCTAAAGAGATGGAAAAATAGCATTTCAAAACTGCAGTTGAGCTTAACATCTTCAGCTGGATAGATGTTTGCATAATTATAGGAACCGGTGTGGTGTTCTCAAACTGTCACAGAATAACAACCTGTGATAGATCATAACTAGTGAGCCTCACTGGTTGTACTCTTACCATAATCCCTGTAGCAGAATTTTTTCTTCAGTATTTTGGTTAATGATTTGAGAATGTTTTATCTGGTGTTGCTCCCACAGAGGGCTGTTGTGAAGGGCTCCTCTCAGTAGGTCTTTGCTGTGTGCTGTGCTGCTCTAGCTCTGAGCAGGAGCCTTTGCAGCACCCAGCAGGTTCCGTTAGGTTTCAGGCCTAGGTGATGAGGTAGCTTTCCTTCAGTGAGGTCATCTGGTTTACCTCTGTCCCCTAGAACACCCTTCTGCTGTAGCATGGTGCCTTTAACATGGCTTGGGACACGTGTCAGCTCATGAGCTGAGATGGTTTCACAGAAGTTCAGGTTCTGGTATAGTTCCAGTGTGGATACTGGTGTGTCATCAAATACCATCAGAAGTGTACATGAGCAATAAAATACTGTTCAGAACAGAATAGCTCTTGGGTGCCACATTTCTCTTTTAAGGGTGGCTTTAAAATGCTGATGATGTGTTTGAAGAGCCTGGGCTGGGAACAAAACAGTAACACTCGCTACAACTCCTTCAGTAGAACTAAAAGGAAGTGTAATGGAGCATGCTGATTTTGATCAAAGGACCAGCAGAGGCTGCAGGAAGGTGGTTACAAAGCAAGTAGGATTCAGAGGAAGGATCCCAAACGATAATGGGTTCAGACAGAGTGTTTTACGACTATGAATGAAGTATTATACAGTATAATTAGTTTATCCTGGTCTGCTTTCTGTCTGCAGAGTAATGCCTCTGCAGAGCAATGCCTCTGCAGAGACTTTGAGAGCGTGGCCTCATGTCTCTTAGAGCAAACAAATGATGTGTGTGCACTGTAGGTGACACAGCAGCAGCATGCTGAGACAGGCACTGCAGAAAAGGTGACAGTTTCTTCATCTAGGCATCGGGGTTTCCTGGAAGAATTTAGATACAATAAGAAAAGATTTACCCTTTTATGAAAAAGTCAAACCAGGGGCTCTTAGGTGACAGAGTCCTGTTTGCCTCCTGTTGCAGATGAATGAGTCAAGTGTCTGTTGTACAAGGCAAGTCCAAATGAACGCCTGTTACAGAGTCACATTTTTCTTGTGGACCACAAATACGAATTCCACTGTGTATTTGTACCTAGCTCACTTTATGTGTTAAATTTTTTTGTTTGGTTAATTTTTCCCCTTACATATCCTTGATGTAGTTGAGAAGAGCAAGCAGCATATCTGAAGGTTCATCTCGTGGGTTAGGCAAATGAGTTCCTCTAGCCTGCTTGAAGTAAGGTGTCTTTTCTGAGAATCATCCCCTTCTATTTAAATATATTTTTGAGCATGGGTGGTTATACATAAAACAGTTATTTTTATATGAAATGTTAGAGACGTTCTCATTTCATGATGTATTCTAATACTAATCATCTGTTTTTCAGTGTTGTTACATTGATGGATCATAGTCGTTTAGGAGCAGAGGGCTCCTGGGGAGTGCTGGTTTTAAGAAGTTTTCAAATTATGACCTTGTTTCCACCAACTCTGCCACCAACTTGAAAAAATTACTGATGTGAGTCACAATACCCATAGCCTTTCATCTCCTGCTGCTCTACTTAATTTCTATTACTGTGACTTTGTGCTGTACTGTGGGCGTTAATCTGAACCTCCACTGTGCTGGTGGTTGTCTTCCAGCTGTTACCTGCTGTGTGCTCCCACTCTGCTATAAGAGTCATACAAAAATTAAACCACACCAGCCTTGCTTTGGATAAGTTACCTGAATAAATGTACCTTGTTAGTCATAAACTGTCACTTGATACTCCCAACGTCATTGTGTCCCATTATTTGCTAATCTTCCCTTTAATGAGAAAGTTTAGTACAATTTTCTAGCCTTTTTGAACTAATCCACTCAGTTCATTCTTTCAGGGTGTCGTGAGTTACGTACACTTGCTGATTTTGCTCTGTGCAGCTCTCCAGTTGTTAGCTTATATTTTAATACAACATCTGCACACTGCAAGTTTCAGAATGAGCAGCTATCTTCTCCATCCACTGCAAACGCTGTTATTCTTACGTGCTGCCAAATTGTAATTTGTCCCTTTAGAGTTGGACTATTTCTCTACATGACTTGCTCGGGCAGTTTTTAGTCATTTTCAAGCCACATCAATTCTCAAGCCCTTAAGTTCTTTGTCTAACTTAAATAATTGGTTCCCTTAGGTTTTCAGAACTTTAACTTCCATAATAGAAACACATTAAGAGATCTGTTCTGATCTGTCAGTGCTAACTGGGACAATCTTTATTCTACCCAAAGGCATTTTTTACTACTAGATTATCTATGAAATCTCATCAGTGTTGAATAAAGCAAATTACAGAACTCTTCATTTAGTTATTTGAGTGGAAAATACTGGTTATCATTGAGAGATACGTGGCGCCTATGATTAAGATCAGATGTTTGACAGTGTTTAATTTCACAGAAGCACAACTCCAGATTATATTTGTTTCTTTGCTGTTATGAGAAGATCACTGCTTATAGCCCAGCTTGATTTTAGGAGCATATTGTAGGATATCTCAAGTTGGAAGGGACCCATAAAGATCATTGAGTCCAAATCATTGCTCCTTACAGGACTACTTAAAGCTAAATCTTAGGACTAAGAGCGTCATCCAGACTCTCTTATGCCAGAGACTAGAGCACCTTCCCTCTCAAGCCGTTTTTATTTCTTTCACTGATACTCCCATAATTATGTTGGCCTTGATCTTTTCTTTTTGACCAATTCTGTGGTTTCCTGTTTAAGTCTTTCTACTCTTTTGTTTGCTTATTGACTGCTAAGTAGGTAAGCAAGAGAAACTTGGGTCGATTTTTGAAATGCACCTCTTATTATCTACTGTTTGTCATACCTCTCACATCTTTTCTTCCATGCATCCTCCACAGGGTGGAAAATCTATCCATGGCAGCAAAATGCTAGGGCAGACCAAATGATCCCTGATGGGAAACCTTATGCTGGTCTCGGGGAGCAATGCTGTGGGTAAAATAACTTTTAAAAAAGTCTAATTTGAAATAGTAATACATGGCTTCAGGAAGTGAAGCCTCTGAGTCTTCTGCTTACTTCAGATGGATGGGACTCAGTAAGCTCTGCAGCCTGATGAGCCCTACCCTGTGATGTCCAGCACAAATTGGGACAGGCTAGCTGATTTTGTGACCCTATTAAATACCAAGTGTTTGTTGACCTCAAAAGAAGCAGGATCTCATCTGAGAAGTTCTCTGAACACGTTCCCACTGCCGCTCCTAACAGGGAAACACCAAGCCCTGAGTCCAGAGATGGAGGTGTCACAGTGCGTACGTACAAACAAGCTGATATTTAATGGTAGTACATGGCATCAGATCAGATTTATTAAAACCCAGGAGCTGTAGAATTGTTCAGAACATGAGAGGACGTTCCATCACACTCAGCTACATAACAGTCTGAGTACCCAATGAAATAATTATTTTTAAAATAGCCTTTTGGGTTCTCTTTAGAGCATCTCTTGACATCAGATAAATCAACTGAAAAAAAGAGGTAGAAAATTAAAACACAGGCTTGATGTTATAGGCAAAAAGCAATATGTAAGTAATGCTTCTCTATCTTTAAAATTGTATGAAGGAAACAAGGTGGGGGTTAAATGACATCTGGGAAATAGGACATCTGTATGAATGATAACATTTTTTTGCATGCTTGATGCCAATTTTAAGGAAAATATTTTATGGTCCCTGATTTATTTTCCACTTTTCTTGTTATAGTTTCCGTCCTCACAATTTCTGTTTTGCCTCAAACTAAAAAACTAGTGTAACTCTAGTTTTACTTTGTTTGCAGAGGAGTTTGAGAGGGGTTCATTTCACCATTTTAATTATGTTACATACTATTACTCTTCAAGCAGTTTCCCAATTAAATGGAAGCAGACCTGGTTTAGATGTCCTTATGTTTTAATATTTGGAAAGTTTTCAGTTTGGGGATCTTTATGTCTTACCCTGGAACATAACTTTGTCTCATTTTATAAACACAGATGAAGTCACAAAATCTTTATGAGATGTATCTATCAAGTGAAGTATTTTGGTGGAAAGAGGAAGAGGGAGTGTACCAGAGGTTAGAAATTTTGACAAATGGTGAATGTTTGGCACAAATACGATGGCAAAACACCACCTCACGTTTTTCCTTACTTGTTTGTAGCTCATTCTTAATCAACATGATAGATAAAATTCAGTGTTGACAACTGCAAGGTGGGGCAATTCCAAACTTTGGTGGGGGTGTTGTATCCTGAACGCGCTGTGATCGCTCTAGCAGAAGGTGCCATTGGTGGCTGATGAACATCTGCTCAGTGTCCAGTGGCAACCAAAAAGGTGAGGAGGGCGTTAACCTTTCCTACAGAAGGGATGGAAACATCACTGCAGGTACCACACTGCCATTGCATATGTGCAAGTGGCATGCTGCTCATTGAACACCACATGGAATTTTCTGATTACTGAATGACATGAAAAAAACATGTAGTAGTTTCAAATACAGAAAGGTTTCAACATGAAGAGGGGATAAACTATCAGAACTCTCTGGTTTAGAAAAGAATGAGAGGAAAAATCTATCCTCTTAAAATCATTCACACCTGAAAAATAGTGCTGTTCCCAATGACAAGAAATCACTATGCACACCCCCTGGCTGTGAATTCTGCAGGGGGCTAAAGAGGGTTCATTTGTGTGCTCATTAGTTTGCTCATTTTTAACAGGAGAAAAATGGAGCATCAGCTTCATCTGCTCTGTCACTAGGCAGTGTACTGTAATACAGAAATAAAATTTGGTATTGAATGGAAGGGGGGAATGAAGGATCAGCGCTCAGTTACATTAAGTAGACTAAATATTTTAATTTGAGGAAAAATACACATTATTTTTTAGAATCAGATGTTCCTGGATTTTTTGTTCAGCAGTTAATTTTACTGTGTAAAATTAATCCTTTTCAGATCCAGTTTTCAGAAATCAGTGGGCATTTGACATTTTTTTTTCCCACAGAGCACAAGTTCCAAGTTTAGTTCAGTTGTGCCTTGAAGCACTGGGTATTGACTACACTGGAGACAGGATGCTTGGTTTCCTGAGCCACACAGCTGAACCATTGTGGGCAGGCCTTCATAGATTGCATATTAGTACATGAGAAACCTGGCTTAAGCTTTTTCTTGCTTTATATTAAGTAACTGATGACCATTTGAAGTGGTATCTTGCCCTATAATTAAAGTATGAGATGCAAATTTTTTTTTAAAAAATCTTTTTAGTACTAATTAAACAATAAAGTAGAAATTAAAAAACTTTTCTAATAGAAGTTGTGAGCTACTCTTTCTGTGGTTTGCTGGGTTTTGTTTTATTTTATTTTGTTTTATTTTCTGGCCTGTGACTTCTATTTCTGTTTGAGTTTAACAGGAACATGAAACAATTTAGAGGTGTATAAACAAATTGGGCTTGAGGAAGAAAATGTGAAAGTAGAGATGTGTTGTTATGACAACCAAATTAGCAGCTGTTCTTGTTGAGGATAAGCAGTGGATGAGAGCTTAGACAATATTGCAGAGGCTAACACATGGAAATTATTTGTATTCTTTAAAGGGTCGTGTATACATTGCATGTCTTTGCCCGAGGGAAGGGGAAGGGCTATAAAAATACTCCTGCCTGTTCTCACCTCAGCTGTGTATGTTAAAGTGCTTTAAGAAGTATGCATAATCGTTATTTTCATGTGTGAAAATATATACAGTAGAGCAAGATAGGTTTAAGTGTCTGGATTGTTGAACTGGAAATTGGAATGAGTATCAGAGGAAGGCAATAGCAATTTATTGTTCTATTATTGTAATTACATCTCCCATTATCACAAAAAGACATAGGTAGAAAAGTGGGAATAATGCTGCAAGTTTAGGACGTGGGGTACAGGAAACAGACTTTGGAATAGCACTGTCTGGTTTGTGGCAGATCCAGATGTAAAGGCAGTGACTGTAAGACCCGTACAGGTGGGAATGCAAGCAGTTAATCATTCCAATTAAATAGAACATACAGGTAGAACTGCTGCTCCTCTGCTGTATCCATAAGTTTTATCAGAGGCAGTTGTGCTAATGGCCTGTTCCTGCAAACTGTGTATGCCAGCCTCTGACCAGCTTTTGTTTGCTCTGATTATAGCAAGAAGATAAATGTTAGTTGCTCTCTATGATGATATGCCCAATAAGTATGACTTGCATTTAAATGAGTTTAATAGTATTTGCTGGGTTTAATGTGATCCACTGTTCCATTATCTTTTTGAGTATTCCATGAATAATATTAAGTTCTTTTCTGTGGTTGTGCCACCTTTTCCATTAGCTATGTAGAGCATGCAGCTCTTTAAAAAATGTCAGTGTGTATATAGTGTTACTGAGAACCTAAGTCACAGCCAGCAAGAAAATGTGGAAGTGTACCTTGCTGGGGAAAAAACACTGCCTGTAAAAATCATGACAGGTGAGGGAAGGAGAGAGCTGTGAGGAAAGAGAGTGGCCTGAGGATTTGTTTCTTTTTTCAAAACAAGTTGTGATTGCATCGTGAGACTTCAGAACTGCTTGAGGGTTCTTCAGACTAAGTGTAGCAGGAAAAAGTGCTCCGTAATTCTGCACTAAATGCAGTTTTGTAAAGACAAGAAGAAAGATCTCATCCTTGAGGAAGGGAAGACTTGGTAGCCACTACCCTGCTGCATCATTATCATGCATCAAGCATGAATATTTGACTCAATGGGGATGTGCAGTTGACCAAAGGTGTTACCTGTTGCCTGAAACAGTGACAGGATGGGCTGTTGGGGGAAAAAAAAAGTAAATATATATATGTGGGTCATTAATATGAATGAATGGTTCTTGGGCCATCCAGGTAATTGAAAGTGAAAGCTGAAGAAGATGTGCCTCTCTGAAGAAGATCCATCTCTTTAAGACCTTGTCCTATGGAGGGTTTTTTCCTGACAGCCTGAAGCACTGCTGCTTCAGCTTAGGGACAGCTAATTGGAAATTTTTCTGGAAACGTGCACTTCACAGTGCTCCAAAACCATGCAGGCTGTGCAGCAGCTTCCCCCACCACTGCCACTTTTCTTTCCTGTTTGTTTTTTTTTTTTCCAGACGTGCTACTGTCCTCTGAATCCAGTATTGCAGAAAATTGTTTTCAGCCAAACAACAAGTTGTTAACTCACTATTATCTCAGCCCACTGTCAGGAGGTATAAATGCCACTTTATAGCCCAGCTGGGAGTATTTTAGTGCCAGCTTTACAAAGCTGGATGTGGGATGGCTTGGGTTTTTTGCGGGAGGTCAGGAGGAAGGATGTCAATCCCTAAATAAAATCTTCCTTTCCATTTTCTGAAGTGGCAGCACAAAGGACAAGGTACGCTGCACAAAAATCTAGGTACTGCATCATTTGACTCGTTATGTGTGGTGTAAGTGCCCCTGCCCAGCACACAATATAAAAGGAGAGTGCAGACACCTGACAGCTTGTCTACAGGGCAATTAACTAGCTGAAGGTGTGACTTCAAAATTACTTAAACTTTATTTAATTCTCAGTTTGACACTGCTTTCAAGTTAAAGTAGCCCTATATCAGTTCAATTTCAATTTACCTCTGAAATCGATTTACGTAAAACAATGTACTGATTACTCTGTGTAGGTCAGCATAAACTTAACTAATAGCACTGAAGATAGTTAATTTTTTAAGAATTTCATTCGAGTTATTTTCCCAGAGTTTTGCTCTGTAGGCAGCCCTAAGAATGGGATGTGCAAACCCCAGAAATCCAAGCAGAGCATCAGCACTCGTACAGCACCAAGCACAAGGACAGGACTCAGACCGTCAGACTTACACCCTTTTCTCTGGGGTGTTAGGTTCCTCCTTTGTGCTCCTGAGGGAGGAACCATGCCCAAGGTTAGGGCTATGTCCTAAGATTTTCAGTGGTTCAGCTTTCCTTTCATTATAGATAGCCCATAAATTCCAAGTCATCCTAATTTTGACAGGACTTGACTTTCAGCAGTTGCTCCAGGGGATGTTAAAAGACAGTCATATATAATTAACATTTTTTATTTATTAGAACACAAATTCAGGTCTCTCCCAGTAAAACATCCCAGCCATCCGTCCTCTGCAACAGAAACTTAAGTAATCATTGAAAACTGGAATAGCTCCAGTGAGTGGTACTGAGAGCACACCCTCACCAGTGTACCTGAAACTGTGTGAATTAAAGCACACTCTCAGGACTCCCCTGGAGATCACTTGAAACTGAACCTGGGTCTCTCACATCCTACACAAAAGCTCCCCTGGGTGGAAGGTGATCACATACTGCTTCTTTTTTTAGCTAAATTTAGATACCCCTCCAGTAGCCATGAGAACACCCACTAAATCAGGTCATGCAGGAGAGAAAATAACTGCAGGTTCTGCTTTTGGAAACAGCATTACTGTCAGATACGTATTCCATAAAGTTTTTCTGAAATTATAGGAGAGGGAAAATACAATATGTCATCAGGGACTGAAAACATTCATTTCTTAAACCCCTCCAGCAATTTTTGGATAGGATTATTAAATGAAACTTTTGGTCTCCCTTAGAAATCAATGACCTTTGAAAAATTAGTGACCGAACAGAAACAGAAGAAAATTCAAGGTAAGTCTACTGACAAAAGAGAAAAAAAAAACTTCTAAGAGTTCTAATCATCTCACTAAAGTGAAATAGTGGAAGGTGCTGCTGGATGAGGGATACTCAGTCAAGGTTAAAATGTCTCATATCTGCCACAATTCACATTTATGAAAAACATCCCACCGAAGGGTTTCTGTCCACCTTCCAGGTGAAAAACAAACAAACAAAAAAAAAGCAACAAATGAACAGGAAAATGGGGACCTAAATTTTCCCATGTATTTCTCCTCACTGCCTCAGTCTCCATGTGAATAACCAACCATCAGTGAGTTTGTACTGGTACAGTCCATGGGCAGCATGGATGGATCTGTTTTTGGGGGTGGTGGGGTATTGAGTTGAACAGTGTGGTTGAAAACTACAGCCTGCCACTGCCTGGGGACAGAGAGCAGCCATGTGGTCTTCAGCTGGAACATGCACTGAACACACGCATCAACAGGCAACTGGGTTTTGGCAGCTGTGTGCCAAAGAACAGAATATTTTGTAGATTCCTGAAGAAACAGAATTCAGGGTTCCTATTACAGTATAGATGCTGCTGAACTAGCTGTCTACTATTACAGGAGGACTTTAAAAATAACCTTTTGTTGCTTACCCTTAACACCAAAGGCCTTTCCCTCTCAAAAATTTCTATCACTTCACTAGCAATTCTGCAAAAATTGTTTCTCCATTTCTAGCAGTAAGTGTCCTATGAAATTTCAACACTTGTCCCATTTGGTGCTGAAAATTAGCCACCTATGTGACAATCTCATTCAGCTGCTTATACTTAAAATTTTCCAGTCTTGTGAGATGTCATAGTACTTTAGGAGGTAATGGATGATGGGGCCTCTAATATATTCTGTTATTCTTGCAGGACACCAAAAATACACTGCTTTCTCCCTCTTTCATGATAATGTTCTGCAGATTTTTCTATCACGTTTAGCTTCTTTTTATCTTAAGGAGACAGTAAATTTAGAAAGCATTCAAAACCCAAAGAAGAGCCAAAGGTCCGTGGTGTCGTCATGTCATAACTCAAATGTGGTTTTAGGCTAATGCTACTGATGTCACATAAAGTGAACATTTAGAACAGACGTAGTTAGGTGGCTTTGGAAAGTTCAGGTTTTCCTTACCGAGTGTTTTCAGACTTTGATTATTTGCATTTCTAGAAATATAGACATATTAAAAAAAAAAATTAAAAAAATAAAAAGTCCTAGCAGAAAGTGCTGTAGGTTTTGTTTTGCTAGGGAAGTTATAAAATAGTAATTGGGTGTATTAAAAGTCTTTCTGATTAAGAACTTCCTTTGAATTTCAAACAGAATGTAGCATTTTATAGAAGCAGTAAAAAAAACCCAAAACTATGAGGAAAATCATGTCAGATTTTTGTGTCACCATTTTATTTAGCTCTCTTTGATGCACCTTTTCCTAGTTACTGATTTTCATCCTTTTTTTAAGGACGTGTGTGGTGTTGCACAGGGAACAAGAATTTACAGAGGTGGCTGTTACACCGAAAACTAGTATTTGTTAATTGGGAATGAATATGCACAGAATGAAGAAATTAAAACAGTTTGTAAAACTTTCCCATTACACTTACCCTTATTCTGTATGCTTAGGTATAAAACGTTACTTTCATAAAACTTCATTCTTTGCACAAAATGATTACTTATGTAGCACTGCAAGGTGTGAATAATGTCATATTCTTATTCTATTTCTTTGCTCAGTTCAGGTGGTCTCATATCTCATCTTCTCAACAGCCAGTGTTTTTACATTGCTGTGTTGCTATAAGTGTTACAGGTGGAAGAAAATTGAAATACATGCTCAACTGTTTGCCAAAAAATTAGATGTTCTGGACTGCTGCCAAGGAAAAGAATTCCCAGTAAACCATCCAGCAGATAGTACCCATCCACTCAAAGAGCATCCAAAAGAGCAGAATGTTCCTTCGTTTGGCCAGGCTCATAAAACTCAGGAGTACCTAAATTAGATGCCTTTTCATGTAGTTTTGAGCAAATGCTTGATTTCTCTTAATGTCTCAAAATAACTCGTTAAATGTCTCAGGCTTCCCTGAGATACTGCTAGTGTCTAAAACATCACCTGTCAGAAAGATATGACCTTTCCGTGAAGAAAACAATCTTTGCTTATGTCTTTTTAAATGCTGATAAATCTACATGAGACCAACAGCAGCAGCAAGATTTATTGTATAAAGCGTCCCAGTATATATGCACCATCAGGTAACTTCACATTCTCTGATGAATAAACAATTGAAGTCGC
>NW_008623427.1:66276-76618 GCF_000691845.1 Merops nubicus | reverse complement strand
CAACAAAATCAAACATCTGTCATGCCAGCTAAGGAAACGTGATTCATATAATACACTTAACACTCTACTCAGCCTTGAAAAGGTCACTCAGATTTTAACAAGCAGTGCGTAGTTTACTGGCTTCTAGTAAATGACCATGTAGTGACATGACAATAAAGCTATGACCATATTTGGTTACCCTTCAAACAACATATTTGATTAAGATAATACATCACATTTAGCACAATCTGTTTAATGTTGCTTTTGGATATCCTCTAACCCTTTCAGTTATGACTGATGTTAATGTAAAATCATTGCCACCAAAGTAATGCTCATAACCCCCAGTCCCGCCCCACCAAAGCTAGTAGAGCAAGCCAGAATGATCACCTTGAAAGCCACCAATTTAAGACAACAAATAGCACACAAAGGCAGCATTTACTCTTCTGCCATCTTCAGCAGCAATAAACAGAACCCATACACAGTTTAGTTGTGGACTGAAGCCACCAGTGTCATGCAGGTATTGCTCATCTGCCAAGAGCACCAGGGCCAGACACCCTTTTGATTATATTTTGTCTTCCTACATCAGGCTCCTTCATCCAGTCCCAAATCCTGTCAGAAATGCCTCATTTCAAGTGCTGTGTGTTATCCCCACTGACTTACACCAAAAGGCTGTGAGGACAGCCCAGGAATGTCACATTTTGCACAGGACTATTGAGTTGAAAACAGATCTTTTGAAACAATTCTCAGTATCCCTCGTTATTCTCCTGTTGGCCTATATCCAACCTAATTGCCAATTTCAATGTGGGAGAGATGTTTGGGGTTGAATACGGATGCCATAGGAAGAGGGGATCAGCCTGCTGCACCAGATGGTGCTGAAGCAGGGGTACAAGTCCTTGATCATTCAGTCAATTTTTTGCTTGATGGCTTTTGTAACCTAGCACAAGAATATAAGTCCATTGTGTCTCATTTGATCATTAAAAAGCCTGACAAATTTTTAATATTCTTGGTATTGATTGGAGGAGTTCTGTTGGTTTTGTTCCTCCTTAAAACAAGAAAACTGATTCTGAAAGATACTGTTACATGGGAGATCAAAATAATCAACATATTTCACAGACTGTTTGGCACGTTAGAGTTAGCACAGATGCACAAATAGGTTGTTCACGTCTCTGGACAGCTGGTGGGAGCTGGCCCAACTCTCTTTCCTCTGTTCTTCTCCCAAGTATTTGACTCCTGAGCCAATTCTGTGAGCTGGCTCCAGAAATTAATTTTTAAGCTATAGGGGTGATTTGGGATCAGAAAACAGCATTCCAAGAAAGTATGCACTTTGAGTAAAGGTGAATTTAAGGATCTTTAGATGCCTATAATTATGGAACACCTTTACAAAGGAGGAGAAAGAATATGGGCTGTTCCTCCTTTCCATTTATTTCTGGCACACGAGAGAGCCACAAGGCCCAATGAGGATTACACTACCTACAGAATTATTCTCTTCATCCCAAAAGGATGACAAAAAAAGAAACATTTCCCAGCAATGGGAAATATGGATTACAGCTCTCTGTGCCACGGCTGATCACTGCTCCCTTGGGAGAGGGCAAGTGGGTCTGTGTATCCAGTTCATTTCTGAAGGACTCCCCTGGGGAAATGAGGTCGAATTTCAGCCAGTACTCAGCTAATTGAATAACCAAGCTTTGCACTGGGTTAGTGCAAGGTTCTCTCATTGCCTGCTCCACCTCTTTCACAGTTTGAGTTGACCTGTCCTTTTCTACTGCAAATGTAGTAGATATAAACATGCAAGCAGAAGTCATTTCCAAAGCAAAACACAAGTTTTGTGAGTTGGTGGATCACAGTGTCTAGGATCACCTGTTGACATAATTAGGTGATATATATGCTTCTGCCATCTGCAACATCCTTCATACAGACCCGTCCTACAGTATTTTGCACAACACAACTGCAGAGATGGATGGCAGCATGACAGACCAAGGTATTCAATTATAAATCAGGAAAAAATGATGAATGCAGATTACACCTCTCTTTCCTGGAATCTCAATAATTAGCCAAATAGAATCTGAAATAATTTCCAAAGGAAAAGTAAAGAATACCTTCAGAATAAGACCAGATTTAGTCTGCAGTGTTTCTTTGAAACCCATATAATTGCAATACAATTGTGTTTGCAGAACAGCATCATCCATGATGATCCCCATGCACAGGGAAAAATGTGGTTGATCAGAAATGTTCCGAGTGACTTGAGACAGAAATGATGACTTGAGTCAAGGCTAGTGGTCAAAGTACAGATAAGAAGTAGCAGAAAATGAGGAAACCAGTGAAAGTGGCAATAAACAGCAAGGGAAATAGCTTTTACCAGAAGAATTGGAAAATTGGAAGAGCTATAAATATGTTTTATGTGGCACACAAAGAAAATGTAGGCAAGAACTTATGTCTCATGGTAAATATAGTCATCCAGGGGAAAAAGTATTATTTGACGGTATGCTCATGGTCTTTTTGGTTCCCAGTTGTGGTTTGGATGTCATAGTGCTGTAGGTAGGAAGACCAGCAAGCTGCCCAGTGTTTATTATTGTTCTGCTCCTCTCCAACGTCTGGGTGATTTGAACCCCCAAAGTCTGAGTCCAACATCTGACTGAAGCACTCAGCTCCAGAACTGCAGGGAACTGCCTGTTGAGCAGGAAGTAAACAGGCAGCATTTCTTATTCCTCCAGTGGATTAAGAACACCCTAAACAAACCGAAGGAAATAGTTTTTTGCAGATTGCATAATTCTGTTACAGAACACGTTACTCCAAAGGGATGAAATGTGTGGAAGAGTTAGAAGAAGATTAGGAAAATTCAATAAAGGGCAGGTACATCAGTTCGAAATAAGCACGACGGCCCGAATACAATGTGAACTCAGCCATAGGGCAGAAAGCTGTTGGGAGGTATCCTGGGAAAGAACCTCTATAAAATTCTGTGTTTAGTACTTCTGTGTAGCTCTGTAATTTCCTGTTTTTTATGTTCTTGTGTGTCTGCTGCTGGCTGACCTCAGAGACAGGACGCTGCATTAAGAATATTTTTGTTCAGAGCAGGTAAGGACGTTCCTATGCAAGCAGGTTGGAATATTGTCTTAAACAACTCATCCTTTACAATGTGCCTTTAAAAATATAATTGTGTTTCAGACCTGGCAAGTTCATGATTAATCTTGATCATGAAGATATATTTCTCTTTGTTTTATATTTTTAATCATAATTAAGTCCATTTTTCTACTCTGGGCCATATTGCTATTTCATTTACTTAAGCTGTAATGATTAAATGTAATTTGCTACTCTCTGAAATTTTAATCCTACTGAAGACTAATGGGTATAGTATACAGTTCAGTTAAGAAACAGATTCACCACGTAACCTCCATTAAGTAATTTCATTTATTTCAATGAAACTAGCTGGCAGATGAAAGAAAGAATATATAGTAGGTTTTAGTCTCTAGAAAATCACAGGATTTTTAATACACGCACTGAAAAGATATTTTGACCTCTTCCTGAACGTATGATTTCTCATGGTAAGGACTCATGAAAAAAATTTCAAAACAAATCCAGCTTATAATATCTGTATTCTAAAAAAAAAAAAAAAGTCCACCTACATCTTGTGCTTTATCTTATTTTACAAGTACAGTCTTATCCTTTTCAAACTTATGAAATGGCAGCCTGAAAATACAGGAAAAAGAGCTTCCAGATCCACAGTGAACATGATTTCTCTAAAAAACAATGAAAGAAAAACCTATTACTAATAAAATATTCTCACTTTAATCACATTTCCTTCATTACTCCAATATTTTAGGTGATATAAAAGGAGGAACAATTATTGCCTTGTTCACTTTGATTTATTTGGCTCAGAGCCTCCTTACCTAGGTAATGTAAAATAAACTGTGCTACATGGGTCATTTATGATGTGATTTAATAAGATGCTTTTTATTTCTAGCCTGCAGGGAAACATATTAGTTTGCAAGCACCTGGCCAAAAAAAAGAAAGAAAAAAAACCACATTTATTTTGTTGATTTTCTATTTTCATTCAGTAGACTTCAGCCTACAAGGTAATTTAAAGCTACAATGCACAGGTTGTCATAGTGGCAATGTACTAAAACAGGACTTCAAAACACATACTAGGAAATGGTGCCTGGATGTCAAAATAAGGAAGGTCATAACTACAAGCTTGACCAGTTCCTAATTTCCTGGGAGTATTTCTGTGTAAATTAATACTTGTTCCTTTTCACTGTCTGAAATGGGTTAATGTTTTTCCTTAACAGCACTTGCTATATACAAACAAAATTATATATTGCATACATATACATATATAACAGGCACCTGAGACAGAACTGGAGGTAAAAAAATAGAGCTAGGAAATTATTTTTCTACAGATGCTCAAAATAACATGTGCAAGTTTATCATGCTCAAACTTACAGGAATTTGTGTCCCATTTCTATGGCTTTTAGTTTTTCTGAGTATTTGCTTATCATTCTGTGGGAATAACATTTAGCTCAGTTCCATGGATGGCAAAAAGTTAAAAGATCTGGTATTTCAAAATCCTATGCAGGGATATTCCATATAGTGGCAGTGGAAGAGCTGATGCTGATTGCAAAGCCCTGCAGCTAAGATCTCACACCTGTTTCCACTACAAGTCACTGGTCATTATCACTCAAAGTTTTCAGACATTCTCATCTGAAAAAAAAAAACACTGTCCACATCTAGGCTTAGCTGGGAAGAGATTCATGAGTGAGAAGTGCAAGAAAAAATCAACAACTCATTGCACCTATTTCTTCTGTTTCTAAAAATAAGTAGCAGTTTATTGCACAGCTCCACAGTCAATGAAATATTTAGCCCTTTTTTCCTATTTTTTCATTTTGGATTTTTTTGGTCTGTTTCTTTGTCTTGGCTGCCAATGGTTGAGACCTCCATGTCTAGCACTGGATTGCTCGTTAGGCTTGTGCCCCCACTCATGCTTATCTTACTTGCTAGTCTACAGACTTCTTCAGATTTAAGCACTCATGTATGAAATCTTTCATTGTTGCTAGAAAAAAAATTGCAACAAATAAAACAAAAAGGCCCACCAAGTGTCTAACTGAAGGGAAAGTCCTAAGATCAAGCCTGTGTAGTCACCTGAATTTTAGAAATGTGGTAGCCCAACCACATGAAGGAGATAGGGAGTTTGAAGAGATGGTGAAGGGGTTCTTGAAATGCTTTTGGGAAGAGTGTAACCAATAAGGCAAACCTGTGAGAACAGCACTGTTGCTTGTCAGCCTCCCCCACCCCATGTAGTTTAGATGAGAATAGCAGAAATACACACAATTTTGGCTGTGGTTTATGAGATAACCTTGGACGTCTTCATGTATAATGAGAAGAGGTACAATATTAGAAACTACTGATGGCTTAAAATCATCTTAAATTTCCCTGTAGGTGAGAATCTCTATAGTTATGCCTGTATAGCTGTACAAGCAGCACAGACTTGGGATGTCATGATTTGCAAGGTCATAAATAAAAGGTGCTGTCAACGTTTATTTAACACACAGGCTTTGGTTGGTACACTGGTACAGCTGATGGAGATATCATGCCTGGTACCACACCAGTACACAGCCCCATCTCTCACAAAACCACTGCTGTGTCTCTGCAGAGTCTTTATGAGACTGATTCCTCTCTCTTTTTACACTGTCTCTTCTCCTGACAACATGACAGTGGAATTCCAGGCCTATCATCACCATCCTAGAGACCCAGAGCCGCCTCCTCCATGTGTAACATGCTTTATCCACACACATGGGGCAGGGCAGTTTTCTTTGCAGACACAGTGCCAAAGGGTACTTCTGCAAGAAGAATTCTGCTCTTCTTCTGAGCAGAAATCCAAATTCCATCTGTCCAGTGGCATTCCTCATTTATTTCTTTTTTTTTAGGTCAAAAATACACAAGTCTCAAAAGCATGCCAACAATGCTTTTTAGTGTACAGGTAAGGGATTAACTAATTTCCAGTTAAAATTGTAACGCGAGGTTATTGAGGCAATTTTTGTTTCTGCTGCTGTAGTGACAACATCTGATGCTGTATCTTCTGGCAGTATTTATGCATGCGAAGTAAAGCACTTACCTAATGGGATATGTGGTTAGTACATCAATATAGTCACATAATCCATAAACATTTCTCTTTCATAAGCTCTTATCACATTATCACTGATTATTTAGAAAAAAATGTTAGTGTTATATGACACCTTCCCTATATTATTTTTAGCCTTAAGTGCAGTTAAAATGTGCTGAGGAACAGAGATATAAGGTTGGAAGCAATCTGAGGCAGGACTGGAAATGGAATAATTGGAACCACTTCAAAGCTCTTACAACTTGCAACTCTATTTCACAAACTGCAGCCTCCATATATCTAGTCCAGGCCTGGGTGGGAAGGAATTGTTGCAGTGTGCCAAAAGCTGGGTTTGCCAGTCCAACCAGTTTGCCATGCTGAAGAGCTCAAGCAGCATGGTTTACTGCTCAAAGAGCAGAGTGGGTAAGACAAAGCTAACATAACATAAATTTGCTAGGACTCTTTTTTTAACAGATATGCTGAAGGTGTACATACCACTCAAGAGATTCCATAAAGAAAATCTATTTATGGATTCAAGGCGCTAAAAAAAGTTCACTAAAAACACTTCTTGCTACAATTCACCAAGAGTCATGCCGATTCCTCTGTAAGATCATGCTTCATTAATCACTGAAATTAGCAAAATTAATTCTCTTACTGAAGGGGGGGTGGAAATCAATTCAGAAGCCAGTGAATGTGTTGATGCTGCTCTTACACAGGCAACAAAACATTGTTTTGCTGTTTTCTGTAAAAGGTTTGACTACAAGAGAAGACCTGAGGGAGCTAAGAGAAATGGTTATAAGAAATTATTTATGGCTAGATTTTGTCTCGTTTCTCTTGAGTCTGCAACCATAGTTAGGTTTACTTTAATCAAGTAAACAATCTTAGTACCTGGTTTAAAGGTTAGTATGGTACTTTCAGAGAATCTAATCTCATCCTGGGCTCCCTGCTGAGCTATATTAACTGATAACTTTTCCTTCTGCACCATTTTAGAGACACGGAGATGCCATGTGCAATTCACTGAAATGCTGAGTTTTGCTCTTTGTCTTTTCTTGGTTTGCATCATCAGCCCTGGGCTTCCATTTTTACATAAAAAAAAATGTCTTGTTCTTAGCAAGAAGCCTGCTTAAAGCTTCCAGCAGCACCCATTGTGTGGAAAGCACAAAGCACAATGAGAAGAACGTGCTCTGCAGCACCCAAGAGCATTCACTGGTTTTCATCATAATGTTAGAGAACAAGGACATCTGTCTCACAAACAACAGTGGCTAGTGGAGTGTGTCAGTGCTAGGACAGCTATTAGCAAATGCACTTTTTAAAAGTGAATGGAGGAATGATTATAAGAGATTGAGCATGAAGTATGTAATTTAGACGTCAGAATGTGTCAAACATATCACTGTCAAACTTGATCTATTCCCATTGTACATAAAATTTATCCACAGAATTTCTCCTCCAGGCAATTAGTAGCCTGCATTAAATGCTGGGAGTGTGTCCAACCACCCTTCTGGAATGAGACAGTAAAATGGGCTGGATGTCTGCCTTCACACAGCCAGGGACCTCTGGGGGGTTTGCTGCTAAGCTAGAGCTCTGCAAGTTTGTTCTTCTCTCACTCTAGCAAAAGGAAAGGAAATAGGATGTTATCACTGACTCTGCTTATACCACTGATCTTGCTGCTTCCATGAAAGTTCACAAATATTAGACTCTTCATAACCCTTTGTATACAGAGATTACAAAACCAAAACAATGATACAGTCAACTCAAGTTCAATAAATAGAGCTGTTCACCAGCTTACACTAACTTAGTGTGAGGCTGAATGCAGTTAACATTTGTTGGCCACTGGTCAGGAACTGGGAGACCTTCTGTCTTCATTGTTAACAGCTGTGGAACAGATTCTTACGTCCTGCTTTAGCAGCAATGACTAGATGACTCCTGAAGGCCTCTTCCAGTTCCCTTACCTGTACTGTCACAATGGTTTAGTTCTGCAGTTTAAATATAGGTTCATTTCCTCATGAAGGAATAATACACTTGCAATGTCAGTTATAAATCCCTGGCCAAATTATTTCAGCTGCATGTGGCACAGGAGGTACTGTAAGTGTCATTCATTGTCAGCGTAGACTGTAGTTATACAGGATGAAACCTTCCTACCCTCATTTATGAGCACTCCCAATGCTCAGAAAGTTGGAATCTGTTGTTGCAGAACAGAGTTTAAAGCAGGAATAAAAAGGAGACATTAGCACTCTATTACTAAAACCAGAGTTGTGTTGTTACAAAAGGAAATCTTGCAAGCAGTTTTCTTCCTGTCGCTCTCACGATGACCTTCATTCTGCTTTCATCCTGGAGGAAGCTGCAAAGCAGCCATCGCTCTAAAGTATCTCAAAAAAATTACTATTCATATGTGCACAGGCTTGTATATCACTCTTCTGCTTTTAGGGTCTTTTATTCCTCTGTTCAAAAAATCATCTAGCCTACTGTTGTATCATTTCTGTATTTACATCACTGTTAGTGTCAAAATGATCTTACAAGTACCTGCTGAAAACATTCTTAAATGTAGACATACTTGTCTCTAGCAAGTCAGCACATCAGAAGATTTTATTGCTTTCTGCAGCGTTCAAAAAGCAAACCCTTTCCTCATCAGAAGTAAATCACGGTGTTTCCCTTAGAACAACCAACACACTTCCCAGCCACTTTGACCTTGTTTGTTTAATGCTACTAAAATAGCCAGAAATCTTCGTAGGAAACCAAGCATATAACACTTTACAGTCTTCATGCAACACAAAGCAGGGAAGAAACTAGTGAATGTGTGTAGTAGATCCCCAAGTTTGATGGAGTAGGGATGAATATGAGGCAGTAAATTTTTGCGAGGCATAGGACCTTATATTGTGCTCCAGTAACACCTTGATATGATTTTCTGCCGACTTCTCCTCAGCTGCTGGATTACTCCTGGTAACAGAATGTGAGTTACGCTGCTGGCACTTCCCACTGCATTGCCTGGGGAACTGAGTCCTCCATCTCCAGCCCAAGCAGAGGACGCACTGGGTGTGGGTGATCAATCTGCTCACACTGCCAGTGGCTGGAGCAAGTGACGTGGTCTCCATGTGTTTGGTTTTGGCCGCTTCACAGGACTTGCAGCAACACAGGAATTGGATGTGGGGGTTATGTCTTGTGACGGGATCAACATTCAGATCCTCCTGACTGATATAATGAAAACGTCCCAAGACAGAGAGTCTGCTTCAGTCTCCAGGCTAAGATCAAATCTAATTCTCAGGGTTTATTAGCCACAGCTAAAGATCTGACCGATGTAACCTGATTTGGAGATAAAAGTTCCTTTCAAGCTAACACTCGTAAAATTGATCTGATTTCAGTCAAGTAATAACCCACCAGCATGCTGCTGAAAGTGGCTCCTGCTGAGGAAATGGGGTAGCTTGCATTGCTGTGGCATAGCTGCAGAGCTGGGAGAGTAAACTATGTCCCAACCCTGTGTGAGTGTGTGCGTCCGGAGCTGCTAAACACCCCACACTTGTTGCTGCCACATTTGTATTGCCTTCCTCTGAAAGAAAAGAGGAGAAGCTTTATCTTAAACTTGCTACAGACCAGTGAGAATTTAGCATAAGTGTATACTGAGCAGGAGTGATTTGTCCTTTCTTTGGTACACTAAGTGTTCTGTCAGTCGCATAAATAATTTTTAAAGCTACCTACTGTGGTAAAATATGCAGCCAGGCTCTGACTAGAATACTGTGATATACTGATATTGAGAGTTCCCTGGCTTACAACACATTTTCATTCTCTTACCTGATATCCTTCCAACCTCCTTTCTAATTCCCATGAAAATTTTGAGTTTGTGTATTGTGTAACATCCATCAGGGTGTTTACAATATGTAGATTATTTCCAGCAGGATGGCTGTGTTTAAATTAACATACAGAATACCTTGTGTACAGACAGAGAGTGATATGCTCATCTTCTCTAAGAACATTAAAACAGTGAACTTGACCACCTTATCTTCTTCAGTCATTTTATTTCTCTGGTTTCTTTTTGTGGAAAACTACAGCATAATGTTAGCCTCTATGAGGTTATATCT
Organism: Merops nubicus; assembly: GCF_000691845.1. Lineage (NCBI taxonomy): Eukaryota > Metazoa > Chordata > Aves > Coraciiformes > Meropidae > Merops > Merops nubicus. Next base: position 66,478 of record NW_008623427.1, on the reverse strand, counting down.
TGACTCTCCTTCATTTTCCTGCAATTTATTGCAGACTAGAATAAATTTAAAGTATAAAAGCTGCCTGTCTCAGATATAACATTTTGTCAGATAATGTTGTCTCAATATTTATTTTTTTTTTCCTGAAAAAGCAATAATGGAGTATATGTTATCCTGAGGAAACTCAGAGCACAGCTATTACCAGATCTATGAACTTGTAGGG
>NW_008623427.1:0-66245 GCF_000691845.1 Merops nubicus | reverse complement strand
TAGGGAAAATAAATAAATAAAGAAATTGAATCCATACTTCATACCTGATTAAAATGAGTAAGAAAATAGACGGATCGAAGCACCCTATGTGTTTTTATAAGCATTGTTCACTCCCTAACCCCAATCGTGTGCCTGTTTTAATTTTCTTAGTAAATAGTGCCCTCTGCAGCACGCTCTAAATTTCTGCAAGGTTCTAAGTACAATGCTCCCTTTGACTGGCCCTTAATCCATGACAGGCAAGGGACATTGTGCCAAAAATACATCATTCCAGCAAACCTGCATAGCTCTTGTGTTGCTTTGCAGGGGATGCTGGAGGTCTAAATGTTTCCCAGGCTGCAGTCAGCACCCAGAAAAGGATTTCTGGATTTGTGAGAGAGGCAGCGTCTGTAAGGAAGATGGAAGCTAAAAAAAAAAACCAAAAAAAAGCCTGTTCATTAAATCAGTTATAACAGTATAATTTGTAAAACTGTTATCTATGACTCTTTCTAGTAGCAATAGCATGAATTTGTATGCTGCCTCTCAGCCAAGATTTTCAGTTAATAAGCATTAACTATTTATTCCTGTGAGATTTGTATAGGACATGATATACATTATTAATATCATTTAGGGTATCATTATTTTTTTTAAAATTCTGCTTTTATTTCACTCAAGATTTTAAAAAATCCCTTTGTATGCTGTAAAGTTTATTTTATCTATTAAATCTGAAATTCATTCTAAAGAAGACCTTTTAGTCATGACATCAGTTTCTAGGTCAGATATTTTCTCTTCTGAAATTCTCCCTTGTCTGTTGTACATAATTTGTCTTACAATGTACAGTCTATTATTCAAAGAGAACTTTTAATCTTTTATAGAGACTTGATAGTGCCTGATTCATAATAGAATAAGTTCAGCCAGAGAATAAAGACATGCTGGGATGAGAAAAATAAGAGCTAGACAAACATCTGTCAGGAATGGTTTAGATATAATTGGGGCCAGAACATTGACTAGGCGACGTTATGAGGTCATCTTTGTTTCCAGTCCCATTTTTTATTATTCCATGAAAAAAACTTTGTTTGATAAGACATTTTTTTTTTCTACTGTGTCATTCTGCCAGAGTAAAGATTAACACCAGTGTCCATACTAAAAAAACTGTTTTTATACATACATGAAAATGATTACAAGTGGATTGCTGCACAGATGTAGGAAATGGACTTCACCTAAAAAGTAAAATAAAACAGGTGACATTGGACTACACACTGCAATATCTTGACTGCTTCCAGTGCTTGGTTAAAATCTGCCTTGGACATCTATGCGTTTAAGTACCACCTGTAGTTAAGACATTAAATCTACAGGTTGACCTTCAACTCTATGTATCCTGCTGCAACAGCAAGTGTGGAAGCACCTGGAGGGCATCGTTCCCTAGAATGCCCCTGTATGGGTCAGAGGAGGGGGAGCCAAGCATTTCACCCCTTATTATGTCCTGTGGACTTTTAATTCAACTCCCAGCTTCAGATCCACCACAGCACTTTGGTATTTCCACGTTTTTTTTGTACACAGGCAAGAAATCTGTTAAGTCTGTGACCTTTTTACAGGAATGTAGACAAGGAGTGATGATGGATCTGCTGTGGAAGGAATCCTTACCTGGACACAGTCCTTCAAAGCAGAAAAGCAAACAAGGTTTTTCTCTTCTGACTCAGCAGAAGGGAGCACAGCATGCATCAGACGTGAAATGTTCCTCAGTGCAGGACATCTGCAGTAGCACAGAGCAAGGCTAGAGCAGAAGGGCACATCTGGGCAAGCTGCAGGCTGCATGGAGAGCAAAGGCAGGAGATAAGCTGCTGACTAGGTGGAGAAGCTGAGGCCAGTTGTGCTCAGCACTTTTAATCCATCTATATAGCAGTGTGTGCAAAATTTGAGGAGGAGAAGAGCAGCGACTGACTGAGCCCTGCAACCAAAGTCCATCACTGAGAACAAAGCACTAAGGTCAAAAATGGAGAAACTGTTGGTCCAGAGTTTTGCAGGATACTCATGGCAGCTCTGCACAGAATATACCCCAGACATAGCACTGGTACCTGAAATGACTCAGTAAAAGTGTTTTTGCCTGCAAGCGTTTCAGCCACAAGCCATAGCTGCGTTGTGCTTGCAGTGCTGGATAGACCAGAGTCTTTTTAGGGTCCTTTACAAGAAGGAAACTCAATGAACAGGCAGAGAAAGGACAAATATGCTTTGAATATACATAAAAGACAGAGAAGGATTATTCAGCCTGTACAAGGACAATTCTCTTCAGCCACAAAGTGGAAATGGTAAGGATTGAGGAGACATGTGGTTGAAGTGAGCTATCAACTGCCTGTCAAATCTTGACATAGGTGGTATTAGCAATGTGGAAACTGAAGCCCTTCTCCCAGGTATGCCTCAGACTAGGAGTGTGAAGAAAGCCCTTAGCTGCTTCATCTGGCCATTGGGTACTCTTTGTTCTGAGTCACTGGGCTGGTCCTGACATGACTCCTAGGGCCACATCAGGAGCATCAGTATCTCACTTAGAAACGCAGCTACAGACCATAAATATTTGTAACTTTTCCCTTTACTGTGAGATCCAATAAAATAAGACGTGTGGTTCATTGGTAGGTGCTCCAGGAGATGACTAGAGAATCTCCCTTGACCGTACTCTTCTTAATGCACCCTAAGCTACCATTGGCCTTCTTGGCCACAAGGGTACACTGCGGGCTCATGGTGGACTTGTTGTCCACCAGAACTCCCAGGTCCTTCCCCACAGACCTACTTCACAGCAGGTCAACACCTGACCCATTCCAGTGCATAGGGTTATTTCTCCCCACCTGAAGGACTCCACACTTGCCCTTGTTGAACTTCATCATGTTCTTCTTGCCCAAACCTCCAACCTGTCCAGAACTCTCTGAATGGCAGTGCAGCTCTGGTATGTCAGCCCCTCCTCCCAGTTCCCTGTCATCAACCAACTTTCTATTCAGATTGTTCCTTCTTTATCCTTCCTTTCTCAGATGAGGCTGGTGCCAATAAAAAGATAAATGAATCATAATGGAGCTGAATGAATACTTTGTCATATTGTGTGTACATATTTCAAAAATTGCTGTCTTTTTGAGAATTTTAGATGTGTAAAATGTATTCCTTTTCTCTGCAATTTGTTAGGAACATCCTTATCTATTCAGATAACTGAGTTGTACTTATGCCAACACAACCACACCACCACATTCACTTTTGTGTTCTTACCCTGCCAGTTCAGTCTGAATGTACTTGTTATATTAAGCAAGGCACTGAAAAATTTAAAAATGCATGGTTTTATTACACCTAGAAATACACCCACACTGCTGGGGCATTAGACTAAATGATTTCAAGGTTCCTTACAACCTAAACCATTCTATGTTTCTATGCAAACCCAAGCTGGTTTATGTCACAGCTGGTCTATAGCCTCAAGAAGGTGGATTTCAACAATAGCACACTTGCCTGGAACATAAGATTCTGGCTGTAAGACATCATCAGTTCAGTTCCACAGACACCCAGTCACTCCAATCAAAGAAGAAAGATTAAACAAAAGGCTGGCAGCAATGCCAAGGTAGCTAGCAAGAGCAAAACAGCCACTGAGTCTGAAATCTGTACAACTTTCACAAAACCAGGAAAAGAAAATCACTCATAGGGCTATGGCAGTAAGGGAAAAGTGTAGCAGGGAGCAAGTGTGGGGGGAAAGTGAAGTTCTAACAGAGAGGAGATAAAGTCTTCTAGTTTCTCCTTCCACAACCAACATTAACCAGGGCATGCCACTCCTCCAGAAAGATTCCTTCATCCTTCTTACTCCCCATCTGCATTAGCAAGGCAAAGGTGCATGGATTCTCTCTCTGGGCCAACAAGTGCTCCAGGAAGAAGGTGCTACCACCAGGACCTACACATAAGCTCGTGTTGGTCAGGACAGCAAAGGACGCCTCAGGGAGAGGAGACACCACCATGGTGGGTGCTGCAGGTATGCTGCTGGGAGCTCCACTAGTTATGCAAAGCTCCTTTAAAATTGTTTGGACCAGGTATACGAAGCTAGGCAAAAGCTAAGAGCTCACAGGATGCAAAGTTATCCGAAATCTGATTTATCCATGGTGTTTGCTTTCGGTGTTTTTAGAGACATAGGAGAAAACTTGCTCTTAAAATTCAGTTTTAATCAGTCTGAAATGTTCTTAAGAAATAAAGCAAGGAGGAAAAATAATAAAAGCTTGTAACAGATTTGACATGAGGGGGTTTTAATTTTTTTTTTTGTCCTGAGGGACAAATATATTTTGTGCAGTTAATGCCTGAGAAGTGGTAGATTCACTGAACCCTCTAAGTTCATACAAATCTAATTGCTGGAAATACCTTGCAAGCCCAAATTAACATCATTCCCAGATGAGTTTCTTGCAGCCTGTAATTAATGGCATCTAACAAAAATAAATGAAGAAAGCTGATTGATTTCATACATATTTTTTCCAATTAGCCCAAGGAACTCTTTCACACTTCCAGCCTTTACAGGGAGTTGTGTTATCCTCCTGTATATCCAGGAATGTTCAGCTGAAGCACTTGGCTTTTTATGGCAACGAGTTCTTTCACTTTATTGTAACAAGATAACTATTATATTGCTAACTTTAATAAGACCTTAAAGATGACTATGTTGCTTGTATGCCTGTTGAGTCTTGCTTAGACCTATTGAAGAGGATTTTTAAAAGTTCTTACTGCACTGCGACCAATTTATTGGGAAATGTTAGGGATGTGCCCACACAGAGATCACATTACTGGAGAGTTTATTCTCTTGGAACAGCACTGATTTGTGTTCATCACAGGAGGGAGAGCCAGCACGGAGAAGGTTGGTCTTAGTAAGAAGGTCCAAACTCAGGCACTCCACTGCAGGGGATGGCTCTATCTCCAAACTGGCCCAGAAGGAGATGAGTGGGGCCAGTGATGGAAGAATAGGGCTTCCTAAGTGGAAATTCAGCTGCAGCATGGACAGTCCATCATCTCCTGCATCTGTGCCAACCTATCTTCTGCATCTCTTCTGAAAAAAAGAACATCACCACTAAGCAGTGGTGAACCAGTAGCTGCAACCCTTTCTCCTGCCAGAACTCTCCTGTTAGCAGCTTTGTCCATTTGTCTGGATACAGAACAAATTGGGTAAATTCTCGAGTTCTTTCAGTTTATTGTAACAATATAACTGTTATATTAATAACTTTAATAAGTTCTTACTTAGATCTTCACAAATGCTTCATATTAGTGGATTTAATAAAAATGTTCCATTTATTGGTTCAACCTCATTCAAGGAGGATTTTATGGAGATAGTATATGGGTTCACCTATCAATCTCCTCCCGCAGACATATGGGTAATACAAGTATATGTATTAGAATTTATCTTTAATAAGAACCATATATTTAACCAAGGCAAGACTCTAAATGTGGACAAGTTCATTTAGAGATTTCAAAGGAGCCTATAAAAAACCCTGTTCATGTGCCTTAATTATGTCAGTGCTGAGACTTGAATTTACTCCCCCTTTGCAAATACTACTTAAAATATAATCTTGGATGTTCTGCATGGAGTACACTTAAAAATTAAGGTTCACAGAACCTACAGCTTCAAATCAGTACAGTCTTCCAACAACCTGCATTAAAAACTTTAGAGTCTTGATAAAGAGGTTGAGAGATACTTTTTACTTTTAGAGTATCATGAGAACAATGAGGAGTAAGTGAGTGTGAAGAGCTCTAAGCCTTTTGCAGAGTCCTGTGGATTTACCTGTAACACTGATGATAATTCTGGCAACAGGTAGGTGTTTTAGTCTCTGCTAAGCTCTATACCAAACCTTTTTTTCCCCCCTCCACTTAATTTTAAAGCTGATTTAGATACTGAACTTACTCTGTAACCACATAAAATTACACAGGAGTGTCAGAAAAAAAGAGACATGATGAAATAATGAAATTATTACCAAGAGTTAAGATGGACTTGATCAGCTTTAGCAGAGGTGTGGACTAGAAGTAGCTTTTTATGGGCTCACATCAACATGTCTGAGACATCAGGGTGGGAGAAGGCAGGAGGAGGTCGAAATCAAGTTTCTCTGAAAATAGTTGTGTCCTGCCTCCATCCATATGAAGGTAGCATAGATATAGTATGCTGTTTTCAAGCAAGCTATCTATTAGACTTCAGTCAAAACTAATTGAGTAACCTGATCTATGGTTCACCCTGTTCCTACATGGAATAGTCTGTCACACTGACTTATTGCAGAGAAAAGCTATCTAACATAAAACCAGCACCTCAACAAGAGCCCAGGCATTTGCCATCCATCCTGAGAGCTTCATTCAAGCCTACCAATGAGACATTTTTCTTTTGTGGCTCATGAAACAGGTGAGCTGTACAGGAGTGCAATCCCTTGGTCTGGACCCCAGAAAGACTCCTCCAGCAACACACGACTCCTTATTTCTCCTTACAGTAAAAGGGGTATGGGAGAAGGATCCCTTAGTCCACCCAGGTTATGAAGGTATGAACTCAAGTATAACCATTGTAAAGGAACCTTGCTGGGAAAAAGGAGGAAAAATACTTTTCACTCACCTGTTCTAAACCCTATGTTGCTTTGGTTGCTAAGTAGCAATTTCTGCTCCCAAGTTACAGATGTCAGAGAGAAACAGGATCTCTGCCTCTGCTCTTTCAGTTGGAGAAGTGGCTTTTAATCACACAGTGGCAGAGGATCCCAAGTACCCCTTGAACTTTCCATACTAATTAATTTTTTTCTTCCTGTTGTTTTTGGTTTGGGTTGGTTTTTTTTGTTTTGTTTGGTTGGTTGGTTTGTTTTGTTTTGTTTTTTTGTCATTACAGACAAGTTTTTATCTCCAGTTCCTGAAAAACATCAATTTACTCATTCAGCAGTTACCATTTAAATTGGCTGAGCTAGACAGAAACTTCAGTTCTTAGGTAGATAATAAAGAAATAAAAAAAATCAAAAATCTTCCTAGGAGGAAACAAGAGCAGGCACATTCATTAGTGGTCATTTTTATAGCTTGGGAGTTTTATTTTTTTTGTTTGTGGTAAACAGACACGTTTATTTAGAAAGCTAATTTTGCTCATAAGAGTCTTCTCAGCTTATAGCACACAAATCACTGACTGAATTTACCAACACCTAAATTCAACTCTGCTTCTTTCGAATACCCAAAAAAAAAAGTACAGAGTAAAGAAAGATTTAGATATTAAGGAGGTAGCAAAGGACATCTCTTTGTAGCACTTATATATTGGAAAGTGCTGCATTTAATCTGTTGAAGATATATTGCAATAATTGTCTTGCTGTAGTAGGATACTAAACCTGCTTTAAAATGCATCATCACTGTGAGAACATATCACACAATATGCTTTTCATTGACAGTAATTTCATGTTTTATGAAGCTAGTTGCTAAGCTTTAAAGAAGCTAGTCTTCATTTAAACAGTTTCTTAAATTAACTCACTTCTCCCAACTTAGAAAGTCAATAAAAACCCCTAGTTTAAAAGAGGAAAAACTGTTGGTCATAAAGCTACAGAACTGATATTTTGTAAAGGCGACTAGCAAAGAAAAGAGAAAACACACACAGAGGAAAAATCCCTCTGAGATGGAAGGTTGCTGAGTTTATTTTGGTAAATATTCATTTCAGCCATTTCCACCATTTCCATCTGCAGCTACTGCAGATCAGACAGCAAATAGAATTCAATGTTCATCTTACCACCTGCCTTCAAGGAAAAAACCATACCTGGTCTGATGTGTTTTGACATATTGACATATCTGAAGAAATGTTGTGACTCACGTTCTTGAACAGTTTGATTTCTTATATATTGTGAACTGCAGCAGAGCAGGAATTAAGACCTGACTAACATGATTTCTATAGATTATCAAAATCTCATAAAGAATCAGGAGCTATGAAAATACAGTTGCAGTCAGAGCTCAGATCTGAGTAAGTTTTGCTGAAGGGTTCATCTCTTTAAGAAGTTTCAAATCATCCAACTCCAGCAATTACTAAGGTAATAGAAAAAAAAAACATATATCTATATAAATTTATGATTAACTTCTCCTTTAACTTCTACATTTGTCTTGATAATATTATAAATATTATAACAATAATATAGAAATATTATAAATAAACATTATCAGCCATACTTCACTGAGCTTTATAAACCTAATACAATAGTTCCCTTTTTCTCTCCTGGAGAGCTCTACAGAGGCGTAGGTCTAAACTGTGGTAGAGCAACACCATTTTACTATGTTTGCAGTCCCCAGCTGGAGTTGGATGGAAAAGTAATTGCAGTTCATCCTGTTTGAATAATTGGTGGAGAGGTGGCAATTATCCTAAAACAAAACTGTGATGTGCACGCTGCAGTGTCACAGTTATCAGCACAGCTCTTGCTGGAAACCATTGGCCATCAAGGATAAAATTAATGAAGTCAAAAGATGTAACTCATGAAAAGCAAAAGAAGGGAACAAACATTCTGTGTTTAGTGACAGGAATACACAACAGCACAACTTGATCCAAAATAGCTCTTCAGACTGTGAACCACATTTGCCTAACAAATGAGCGTTGCTTAGCTCTCAGGCTTAACCTACCTTTGACGCTAAAATTCGTTAGTTCAAAAAACAGATTGTACCACTAGGCAGCAAATTAGACATAAGAACAGCAAGACAATTAAATTGCAGTCGATTTTACTCTAGATTGTGCTTTTAAAACATGCAGTAATCGCCTCCCTCTAATTTCTTTAATGCTTGGTTGAGAAATCGCTCGCAGACCAGTTGTACTTGGTAGCCATGGGGGGCTCACAACAAGAGTAAAGACACAGTTTGTGGGACTGAGTAATAAACAACCTTTTCCTCACTCTTAAGGTTACTAATATTTCTGATGAAGTCATGTAGTTTATTAAAATATATGTTAGCACATCTGCACTAGGTGTGATATTTAATTTTATATTAAAGATTTCTGTTATGCTACAGGTTCTTGAGTCTAATATAAAACCAATTTCTGCTGAAACACATTAAAAGCATGTCCTTGTGGGGTCTATTCAGTTGCAAGCACGCTTGGAATAATGTCAATGGAACATATGGTCCCTTTTAAAGCAACAATAAGAAATACCAGAAGCAGCAGCTACGAACAAGAGGGTAGGGAACCCTTTTTCATTGTCCTGTTTTAGATAACAACAGCTCCCATATCACATAGGTCTTTATTATAATGTGTCATGGAATTGCATCATCTGGCAGCTTCTAGCTCAAACACCTCGATCCTTCAGTGCTAGCTGACAACACCTGTTTCTGGTAATTGCTTTCATATTCAAGCAATTGATTTTCAGAAAGGAAGGCTTTGCAGCAGTCGTTACAACCAGTGAAGAAGGTGAGGATACAAAAGTGTTTACAGTTGGCTTGATGTTCTGACCCATCACCAGCACCTTTCGTGTCAGACTGCCAAAGGCAGTGACTCTTTAATTAAACCCTTAAAGTTTGTGTAAGTTTCAAAGAACTTAAACTTCTCCAAATTTTTGAAATCCAGGCTTTGGATTTTTGTTAAAGCAAAATATCAGATCACTGTTTGGTCACTTATTCAGATAAAGCCCATCAAAATCCATGACATAATTTTAGATTTTCTCTTGTACTTCCTAGCTCTACGTAAGGCCACAGCCTGGATTTTCCTGGAAGGCAGCATTTAATTTGCTAAAGATGAAGGTATAGCTCTAAACCAAAGGAGGATGTTAGTACTGTGGGAGGAAAAAAAACAACAAAAACAAACAAAAAGCAAACAGTCATACTGGAATAGTCTTTAATATTTCAAAATGAGATACTGAAATTGCCTTTTGATCATGAACTTGTTTATTTCGGGAAAAAAAAGAATACTTTTAGGACGACTGTGTTGCAGCTCTAATGCATGTGTCGTGTTGCATTGCAACACACTAGTTACCAATGTGACATTTCAAAATTCATTGGACTTCCACCAATAGTTTCACTCACAAAAGCAGTAGAAAAGCTAGAACGTTATTAGCACCAAGTCTGCACTTTTCTCCATCACTTCTGTCTGAATCATTTGGGGGGAATAAAACTTTATCTCTAAGATTGAAATGGTTTTTATTTTAATGGGATTTATCTTAGTTACAGGACCATAGACTGGTGCCTGTAATTCTGCTGCCTGTCTTATCACTTGCAATAGGAAAATCCAACTCACTGATAATGAATGTTTCAAAATTAGACCATTGAAGTCATGTGTCTGGGGATGTCTGGAGCCTCTTACACTGACACTAGTAAAATTAAGAGTGTGTCCAGATAGTTGCTAAGAAATGGATACACTAAACACTAGAGAGATGCTCTCTGAACAGAGACCAAATGATATCAAAATTGCAAGGGTAAAATATGTTGGAAGCATAGTCAAAAGGAAAAGAAGTTAATAGGCAGTCTGCCTATTCCAAAAAGAACTGAAGTCTGCTTTATTCCAAAAAGAACCCTGAGTTTACAGAAACCAGTCAGAGGCCAGTTAAGATGACCAGTGCAAGAGTATTAGCACAGACAAAGCAAAAAAAAAAAGTGTTCAGGAACTTCACAACCAATTCTAAATTAGGATTTTTTCTTTGTAGTGTTATGCATTAAACCATACACACAACACTGCAACTGAAAGTTTCAAAAATAGCTAGGAGATATTTTAGGAATAAATATTTTTAGCTGTGTATCTTTATTCCTTCTTTTACTTACTTTAACATAGCATCATCTTGTATAACTAGGCACTAAAAAAAATTGTTGCCTTAGACTAAAAAAATGTCTTTTCAAGTTCAAAACATATAAACAAAACTGTATGAAATTTGTGGTGATTTCCAAATCTGATGTGCACAATTTTTGCAAATGTGTTGAGGAGAATACAGATTTGTGACTTGGTAGGAAGCATTGCTCTTAAATCAAGTCTTCAAAATAAACATTTTCTTAATAAAATCTCTGGTCCAGATGGAGAATATTGTAATCCAGCTGGTCCTTCACTGTACTTACAGGTTATTCTTAAGCACAGACGTCTTTCACATTGTACTAGAAATAAAGATCAAGGTAATCTGAAAATAATCAACAGCAGGAGTTGGAAAGAGGCAGTGGTAACACAGGCACCAAGTTTCTCATTTGTCTCTAATGAAACAGCTTCTAAGGACTAATGAAAGAAACTCAAAGCAAAACAAAACAAAAAAATACTTTATTTTTTTACTCTTGTTTAGCTGGGAAAGAATACAAAGGATACTACTTCGTATCCACTATTTTAGCTTGAGGAGATGTGTCTCAGCACCTGTTAGTCCACTACACATCTACAAGTAAATTCTTACACAACAGTCCCTAAAACATTATAAAGTCAGGCCAAATTCCTAGCCAAAAAAGACCCCTTTTTTTTTTTAAATCAACTGTAAAGAAGTCTGTGATGACCAACTTAAGATTTAGCTCACTTTGACATTAAACTTTGGTGAAATGAAATTGTTATCTGTCTTCTTACCTTGAAGAAAGTAATTAGCAGGAAATTATTTTATTAGGCAGTCTAATCACGTACCAAAACTGAAAGCACAACACCTAGCTATAGCCATTATGCTTTGCACATATAGAAAATGTATTTTATTTTTTGTGTTTAAAATCTGGAGTTTTCAGAAGAGCCAGAAGACAGAAAACCACCAAGGAACACACAGCTTCCACTTTTCATAAAACTCCAGGGAGAAAGTAGATGATATCAAAATGAAGATCAGCATATGTTAGATTTTTAACTGAAGCATCTTCAGATTATAGGATCTGCACTAATCAGTTAGATGATTAGACTGGGTAAGAAGCTTTAAATATCTCTGTTCCAGAGGCTCCAAAAGCAAGGATGCACGAGCTCCTATCTGAACACTTCAACAGCTTGTGTTTACCTGACTCATTTCTAAGTCCAGACAAGATGCTGAACACATCCTTGGTGCCATTGCTGCTGTTTCCTCCTGATCATTGATAGTCAACTGAAATGACATATCTTATTACTTTGGAGTAATTTAAGAACTCTCTTTTTCTCACACAATAATCACTATATTGTATGTCCTGATTTTAAAAAAATATCTTTTTTTAAAAAAAAATATCTTTCTTACCCTGCTATCAGTGCTCATAATGCTTGTTATGGGCATAAAAAGAGCACAAGACAGACATAAAGCCAATACTTTTAAAATTATTATTATAATTTAAATCTTCATTGTCTCAACAGTTAATCTAAAAGATTATGATTAGATTAAATCATTGCAGAAAAAGATGGGAATAACATAAAGAACATTATTGACTAAAAGTCTTTGTTATAAAAGAATAGTAACATTGTTTCTGTATGATGAGTTTTATTTTTCCTCCTTGCCTTTCTGATCTTTTGATTCACCTTGGAGGAGAAGTTTTGCATTTTTTCTAACATGCTTTTATACCCTGCTCTTTCTTCAGTAGTCTGCTAGCCAACATGGCATAAAAATTCACTGCATAAGGTGAGTTTTACCTTTGTTAAACGCTGTTGCTTGTTCTCTTTGATACCCCAGGAATGGTTTTGTCCAGCTCCTGGGCTGTGTTTCTCTAACTGACCCCGATGGGCTGTTTGTAGCTGTGGGGTCTCCAATGACCCCTACACCATATCCTCTGTCTGCTGTTCTCCAGCTGTGCCTGCACTACTCTGCAGGCATACAGTCTCGTTACTAGTGAGAGCAATACTATGCTTCCTGAGCTACAGGGCTACAATAAATACAATTTCAGAATGATAGTCAATAGTAATAGCTAAGTTTTCGACAGAAACATGATTCTCAAGCTAATAATAAATCTTTAACGTTAGGCTTTTTCCTCATTGCAAGCTGCAAGGCTTGTCTGTTAACTGATATGGTAAATAATTCTCTTTTTCATTATTAACTCAGAAGTATTTATAGCCTGCCATCATGTATCTCACATGGATGTGCTCTGTTTCTAGAGTAAATAAATTTAGAGTCCTTAATCTCCTCTGAGACATTTTGTTTGTCATTTTTGTTTTTCTTGTTTTGTATAATTTGGGTACTCAATGCGAAGAGCACATAACTGCATCATTTTGATTTTGTTTCTTTCAACAGCTTTATAGCCCCAGGAATATTTATAATTTAGCTCCTTGCTCAAAGGAAACCATTTATATGAATCAATTGACAATAGCCTCTTCGCTGCCCCTGCTCTTAGAGAATAACCTTACAATATCTTTCCTTTCCACCAGCAGACTCCTAGATATGTCAGGTTTTCATATCAAGCCTACTGCCTGCTTCAATTATTTTTTTCTCTTATAATGTGCTTTTCTGTTTCAGCATCATTTCCACTGTGTCTTCTTGCCAGTCTTCATTACATTTACTGCTCTACAAGGCAGGACCTGAGCACACTGCTGCTGATGAGCTGGCTGCTGGCTGGCTGTGAGCAGTGGAGATGGGCATTGGTTCCTAAACACTTCACTACTCCTAGTTTTCAACGTGCCTGATAAACAGCACAAAAAAACTTCAGGCTGTTTCTGTGCTTTCTGCCAAAAGGCCTTTTTTTCAGGCACAGAGGTGTTGGTGAGACACTCATCAATTCTGAACAGTTTTGGATCAAACTCTATTGGAAAAGTATTTCCCTAAATGCTTACTTTAAGTGTCATGTTTATAGTCAGATCATAAATTTCTAATTAGAAATAAGAGCTTTTTTTCCCCACTCCCCTCTGCAGAATAAATGGTACCTGAATGAATTTGAAATTGTAAACCTCATCAAATTATTAAGCTAATTAAAGTGAGGCATCAAGGTTTCAAGCAGTCTAATTCTTTGTGGTGTTGTTAATGACAGTACATTAACTGTTCCCTGAGATGACATGAGACAATTTTCTGTATTTATTTTATGTTACCTTGCTACCTTATGAAGTGCTCCTCTGGTACTCTGCTCAAAATGAGGATCATATGCACTAACTGTAACAACTTTCACACAAATTACAGTAACTTTGTGAAAATATTGAATTAATACCTGATTGCCTTGCATAAACTGACTTCTGTGTACTGAAAACGTGTATGGGCATTAAGTTTTGACACTGATTTGAACTGACGTGACCATGTAGGTGAAGAGAAGATTGCCATATGCCTTGATATCACTGTACTGCAGATGTCTGACCAGCTGAATTCCCCTCTCCCATCATTTATATTGGCGTATTTCACATCGATATTTAATTCTTGAATAGGTGAGTGGAAGTTATGCAATGATTTTGTAGCCTTCAGTTTTCCTGCAAGATAAGCCTTGATTCTTCAATTATCTCCTGAAGATGGGTCTCCAGACTCAACATATCCATTGGGAAAGATCAATAGATTAGCAGAGAAAATAAACACTCTATTGGAAAACCTGAACATCTTACCATAGCACAAAAATTTTAGAATTTAATTTCTCTCTGGCTGAAAAATTAAAAAAAGAGCTTATATTAGACATTTTTGTGAGTGCTTGCAAGTGTAAGATCATAACCATTGCACACTGGGTTCACATTTTGGGGAAGCCAGCACAAGTTCATACCAGAGTCTGCACAGTGTCTCTTTGGCATCAAATTTTCAGACTTAAAAGAGGTAACACAATGGCATGACTTTTGTTCAGTTCAGCAGAAGTTTGACAGAGTGCAGACGGGAAGATAAGGCCTGAAAGAAGTGATAATTCACTAACTCTACCCTGCCAGCCACTCCTGTCAGTAAACAAGATCTTACTTCCCTTTAAACTTGAAGATGAGAGCAGTCTGAGTTTGTTCCTGTCTGCGCATTACACACGACACAGTTGTGTTGATTTCCAGTTGTCCTTGGCAAAGAGAAAAAGGCTCTTCAAGGACCTTTTCTGACCTGGAAGAAATGACTACAGCTCAGTGGAGAAGGAAACTTATTTTCAACTTGTTCAGCTCAAAAAGCATCAAACACCACTAACAGTTTTGAAATAAATGTAGCTGTAAAGACGCATAGAAGGAAACAAAACAACCCTCAACAAAACTCACAAAAAAAAAACCCCTTCCCCTGCCCCTCTTTTGTTGGTTTGAGACCAGAGTGAAAGGTGACATGAAGTAGACATCTCTTTATGTCTTTTCTTCAGAAAATTATACGTGCAGAGAATGCCTGTTTTTAACAGAATTCAAAGAGCGTTTGCACTTTAGACCTGTCAATAATCTCAGACAAGGAGAAATACTACAGGAGTTTAGTTTTACTGCCTTTTCTTCCTCCCTATCCCTGTTCCCACAAACCTACTTTCTTACCAACCTCAATTGCCTTGCTTGTTCCTGACAATGTCACAACTCTAGACTGTAGTGTAATCCTTGGAAGACATCAAATTTTGTGAAAACTGTCAGTTCTCAAGAGCCTGGTCTCATAAATCACCGAATGGCTTAGAAAATGTCAGGTATTTCAAATCACAGATCAAACCCTCTTCAAAAAGTCAGCACACAAGCAAAACCACTGTAAACAGGAGAGCAGAGAACACATCTCATTCAGAAATAATAAGAATATGATGTCAACAACATAATAACAAAAATATTATGTTCCAAACAATCAGCTGCTCATTGGCAAGGGGCACCAACTGTGTTATGTCAGTCAGTCATAAATTTTTATTCAAATGTTTAACACTGAAATGAAAATACATTTTTAGAACTATTTTGCTTACTTTAGAGGGAACAATTAATGACATAAATCCTTTTGGTCAGCAGGGATGTCACCTGTTTAAAATTTATAAAGTGGGAAAGCAAACTTTCCAATATTAAAAATAAAGTCACAATAAACCAAATCAAATTAAAATAATTTTAAAAGAGAAATAAATTCTATTTAAATTGAGCTCTCTGACAAAATAGTCTCTGTAAAAGATACATTATCTTTCAATTAATGTGATCTACATGTATTGGCATGCATTGGGCCTTTCTGAAACCAATTGCTACATGAAATAGAGTCGGTCTCATAACTGTGTCTCAAAGGTGATTCTTGCTACTGCTTGTAGATCCTAAGAGCTTTTGGCTTCATAGAGTCTTAAGCTTTAACTCAAATAATTACTTCTTGGGTGTTCTCAGCTTGCTTTGTCTTGATTTTTGGCAATCTCCCATCTGTTCTCCACTCCCCATTTCTTTATCAATTTAGTAAATGTTTCTCACCACCATGCCCAAGGAAAATCTATGGAAGGCAGACTAACAGTGGTTAAGTGGTTAGAGAACCTGAGAGAAAGTATTACCTTATCTTTCAAGTTAAGACACTTGCACAAGTAGGAATTCCTTCATATTATGAACACTGTTCTGTTTATAGTGCATGATTTTATATAGGAAAACAAAGTTTTCCAGCATTGTCCAAAGGTCATCCAGGCTGACTTCATTTAATAATTGCCTTTGGGAAATTAATCTTCTAACCAGATTCTTTAACTGAAGAAATCTTGCCCTTGTCTCTTCTAAGCTGCATTCTGAGTCTTAAGGGTGACAATCCTACAAAAGAAAACTACAGTAACACCCACACAGTATATGCTGACAGGTCATGCATTATACATGGAAAAAAAATAGCATTGAATGCTGACATCTTTCCTTAAATGAAGGAGCCTTATTTTAGCATGGGGCAAGAAAGTCTTCAATTCCAATTTAAGAGAAACTGTTTAGAGCAATGCATTTTCCATCTAGAGCAGTTCTCCCCCAGCCTGCCTGAAGCCAAGCTGTGTAACCCAGTACGGATGTGCAAATTCAGTTTAAATAATTAACTGCAGCAGATGATGACCTTGTATTAAAATGACTGTAGTCACTGAGTGCAAAAGTTCATAATAATAATTCAGAAGCAGTTTAGGGAAATTTGATTCACTGGCAGAGCTGCACACAAGGAGGAGAGAAGGCTCTCTGAAGTCTCTGAGCCAGTTACAGATCAGTAGAAACTGGGTTAAAGCAGTCAGAACAGTGCTCTGAGGCAGTACCTGCTGTTCTTGAAACCTTGGCTCTCATGCATATTACAGCTAAACATCTCTAATTTCACTAGAAAAGAAGAATTCTGAAAGGGCCAATGGGGGTGAGTGGTATGGAATTCTCCAAACAAACTCTGTCCCTTCTCTGGTCTGACTTCTGTCCTAAGGGAGGAGCATGAATGTAGTAAGATGCAGATAGGAATTAGGAGTAAGATTAGACCTCCTCCATTCCACTCAAATAATTAAATCACTAGAGAACCTGGCTGACTTAGACAAGTAGGACAAGGAACCAAACCCTGATGACTTCAGGGAAAAATAATAATTATCATAAGTACTTTAATATTAGTAAAATTCAAAGCAGTTACTTAAAACTCTGTAATAATAACGACAAATCGCCTGGTGTTTCGTGGGCACTGAGAGATGGAAGTTGTGATCAAAACTGTGTTAAAACACACCATACAAAGCTGCATCCTACATAATATACTTACTTCATGTTTCCAGCTTATTTATGAAGGAAATTTGTTAATATTAATAACAATTCCCCTTTGCAATGGCCTCTGCTGTAGGGACTTTCATAACTTGGTATGCCCCAGAAGAGAGAGGTTTTGGGATGGGGATGTAAAGATTGAAATGATAGAGCTGTGCTATCAGCATTGAGAGCAGCAGTGTAGTGCCAGCAAGAAAAGGGATAGGTCTTGCCTGTTTTTACCACCATTTAAAGACTATGGTGATCTAAGTGCCTAAATCATATGTAAACTTGGATAAAGTACGTGTATGGTATTGGGATATTTGAAGACAGAAGGACAATTGCTTTCAGAAATCCACTTGCATAGACAAAAGTAATACTTGACATGAAAATGTATGACTATGATCTTACTAAACTTTCTATGGCTAAATTTTTTTAAAAATAATGTACAGAGATATGCAAACAAAAGTTAGTGTGAGTGTGTTCTGAACCATGAGTTTTGTTAATTATTGGCTTTCACTGCATCCTTGATGATTTTCTGTTTATTTGTTATTTTGTTTGTGTGACTGATAACCAGAATTAACTGTTTCCATAGCTACTGTCAATCTCTGTTTATACATTCAGGTATAAAACTTTAAGATGTGAGCATTAATCCATACTTTAAAAGGGACTGGTTTCCTGGTAACCCAGTTCCTTTTTTACAGTTGTGGATGGGATTGCATTGATTCAGATGATACTGCCAACACATGATAGTGTGGAAACTGAGTCTCATGGTTTCTACTCCAGATGTACAGAAGCACCAGAAATATATTGCTGCCTGTACTGAATTTCTTTCCCAAATGACTTTCAAAGTATATCACACTAAACTATGAAAAAAAAAAGCTGTCATAACACTTTATTTTTGAGCTGAGAAAGGGTTTCATTCATTAACCCCTGACTTGAAAACTTTCTACCCTAGCTGCTATAATTTGACCTCATATGTGAGATCACTCTATTGACTTAGGGATTCTGCTGTGACAGAAAATGGCAAAGGTAATGCTTGGGAAATGAGAATAAATGGAGAAAATACCCTGTGAGTTGTTAAAGAGAACTGAGGTAGGGTAGGAGAAGAAGATGGGAAGCAGAGTTGAAGGGCGGGAGGAAATAATGTTAGCGAAATGTTACAGCCATAAACAGAGCATAACTAGAACTGTTAAAATAAATAGCAGTATTCATTCCTGTTGGCAATGAATCTGAGCCAAACTAAACAGCTCCAAGACCTTTAATCTTGCTCTCTGTGGCACCACCTTGTTCTCCTCTCCAGCCTACAACTGCAATGCATCAAGCCTCCCTGGAAACTCGCAGCTGCATTACGTCTGTCCAGCCTTCATCTTTCTCTGGACAAACACTTCTTTCAAATCTCAAAACACATCAAAGTCATCATTCAGGACCCTGAGAGCCTTCTTTGTTTTCCTGTGCTTATTTGCACGTTTGGCTGTGTGAAGGGTGCTAGTTTTCATTCACTGAAGGTACTTTGTGAAATACAGAGCACACAATCTATTCCATTGTAACATATTACAAGATATAGGAAGGACCAAATAAACACGGTTGTTTCTTCTCTTTTTATTTTTATTTTTCCTGTGAAACTTCCATATTAGATATGCTATTGTGTTCAAGGGTTTTTACTACCTTTCCTTTCACAGGTTTTCTTGAAATGAGCAAAAAGACTCGTATGCCAAAGTTTCTACTGGGAGTAGTGACTCTGGGGTGACTAATGAGGCAAAAACTAAGAGCCTGCAGTGGGACAACAACACCCATAACAATTCCTCAAACAATACCACAGTACCCTGAGATTGTAATGTGCAATTTACTGTAGTTGGTGCTACAGTGAATAACATCAGAAACTCACTTGAGACTAAGAATCCAGCTGAGGACATTCTTTTTTCTTTTACTGAGGTTTCTTTTAGACTGGCTAAGTTCTCTCCAAATGATTTTTTGCTGTGGCCTGTTGCCTCCATCTCCAACAGTGCCTAAGTCATTTCCATTGTTATGTTCTAATTTCTCCAAATTCTTCGTTATGTCCTGCTGTCACCAAACTGATGTGTACTGGGAGAGAAATCAGTACACAATGGTTTGTTCAATATTTAACTTTTCTGAGGTGCTAAGAGAAGCTTATGCAGTGAGCTGGGATGAGGGCAAGCAGCATAGACTGGAATATTTCTATTAGTTATGAAATAAACTCAGTTATTGATTATAACTTCTAAGTTCATGTAGGCTTTATGGGGGCAATGAACTGCTATGCTCTATAAAGAAAGTTATAGCTAAACTATTAAGAGCCTGTATATTATTTATATCTGAATTACATTTCTACATAATATTCTCTTCTGTTCCTGAGCCAACTGCTTGGTCCTCACATGGTTTACTGAACCTGCAGTTTCATCTTGCAACCAAATATAAGTTCAACATTTAGAGCTTCATTGGATTTTGATTGTGAATAGAGAATGTAAAAAACCACACAGACTGCATTCAACAAATCCAACCCTGAAGCTGGAAATTCCTGGTCCCCTTTCCTCACAGTTTCTCAAGCATGAGAAAACATCACTAGCTGGGATTTTCTAACAAAGAAAAATGAATTAACTGGGCATGGACAACTATCATGGGAGTTAAATTATTCCAAGATGTTTTTGTGGAGCATATTAAAAGGAGAACTCATTGAAAACACTGTAGCTCCATAATCAGTTGGGAACTTCAAAAGAAACCACCTCAGTCTCTTTATATCTTCCTTTCTAAATTAATGGACTTCTTTAGTCAAACTAAAATGTTTCACTTACTTCCATGGGGACAAACACAGATGCCATAGACTACCCCAGAAGAAGCTTTTGAAGTCTGCTATGGACCTGTTGGATCACGAGAAGCCTTTTCAAATCAGTATGGGAAAAAGTTGAAAGTTAAGCACAAAAAGATAACCACATTTGACATCCAGTCTCATGGAAACTATCGTCCTCTTGATAAGAGCTGCACCATCCTTGTTCCCAGGACTCTGCTGGTGTCTTGGCTGCTCTTCTGGCTGAGGCCACTCCAGCAAGAGAAAAATCACTTTCATTCCTGCCATGTCAAAACCACGGACATTAAATAACTGGGGAGATTAAAAATGCTCCTGAGACCATATTGAAGCCTCTTCAGCTACCTTCTTGTTTAGAAGAATACTTTATGGATTTTGAAGAGGAAAGAGCTCTGTAGGGCCCAGTTCTTTTTTTTTCCTTATTTATTACTCAGATAAGTGTCCTATGATTTTAGGATTTGATGCTTATATGTCATTACTGTTGTGCATGTCAGTCTTCATGGGACAGGCCTCCAATGTGCCAGTTTCTGTGAAAGATGTGTGTGTAATTACAATTGTTTTGAAGTATGGTTTTTCCAGGGAGCTGTCAGTTCTTGTTTAAAGGGAAGTTTTTAAGGGGTAGTTTTTACTTACTTACATAAGTAACTTACAGTTTCAGTTACCAAATTTATTTCCATTTTCATAATTAGGAAAGGAATAATTAAAAGATGAAAAATATTTCCAGTGCACAGCTGCCAGATGGGCAAAAAATTATTGCAGAGGATCATTTTTCAAACATCTGTCTCACTTAATCTTGACCTTTACAAGAGGAGAGAACACACTTCTGATCAGGATTGAAGTTGTTATGCTGTACCAGTTAATTAAGCAAAGTAATTGGACACATTTGCAGACTATAGGGAAGAGCAAAGTCTTGTGATGAATATGTGTTATCGTCACATAGTTTCTTCAAAAGAATTTAATTTAAAAGTTGATTTCTGAGTTAGAAGGCTGGTAAGATAATTATTTGGAAAGTGGTACAAACTCAGCTCAAGCCACAGAAGTTCAAAATACAGGCAATAATCCTCTACATCTTTCCTTTCATAAAGTACATTTCAGCTTTTTATGGCCGAACATTTCAGGATCTTTAACACACAGGATAAAAAGGAAAAATTACTATTCTGTCTTACTCCATGGATTTTATGTTTCTCTGCAAGAACTGAAAAAGGAAAGATTTAATGTCTCTATAGGCCCTGCACTTTACCACATACAGCCTGTGTGTTAAGTAAAAACTTATTAAATCCCTGTGTGAACGGCCTCAATAAAGATGCAAGTGGTCTCGTATCTGTACAGCGCGATCTCTCTCGTGTCTTTGCTGGATTTCTCCTGACTTCCCCACAACCTACTCTACAGAGATGACCTAATTTTCCTTTCCTTTTTCATCTTGTAATGCTGTTGCAACGACCCAGTTGCTCATCAGAAGTAAAGAAGTTAAAGATCTGGTGCTTATAGGTTATGTGCATCACCCTATAGTGTAGACATACATCCTATAAAGGGACCGTCTGTGGTAAGACAGGCAGAGGCTTGGGGAAGGACAGCTGATATCTGACAACTCAGGTATTGTGTTTCCTAGGCTATCTCTCCTCTGACCTAATATTCCAGACAACCCTCATAGGTCTGAGATGCATTGAGAAGAAAACCTCCATGTGAAATTTAGGAAACGTATATCAGGTGTGGTGGTTTCTTCATCGTTGTCTGTAGATGTTTTACTGATATACATGACACCAGATGCAAGAGTATCTTCTCACACAAATAACAAGAAAGTTTCTGATTCAGATCTACATATTCCTTTGTTCCTCTCTAGCAAGTGCCACATCTTTCTGATGAGGCTGGTGGAGTGAGAAATTAGTCTGCATAGTTTACATTCAATTATGTTTAAAGACATTTCTTCTTTGGAAGAAATTCAGAGCAGCCTGAAAAACTGCTTTTATAAAGGTGCATAAAGGTTCAGGGAACCTCTCCCAGCCTTTGTCTGATGAGTTACTACACGAATTAATTCAAAGCTCATTGATACTAATGGAAGCTATTCTGTGGGCTTTAATGCATGCTGGGTTGACTTCATGGATCTTAATGACATCATATGAAAAAATTTAAATTGCTTACACGAATAATCATTTTTAAGGATTGAAATCATGTTATGCAGTAATGCAAAACATTGATTGCTTAATACAATTTTTTATATGATCAATACTAAGATATTTATAGGCAGATGGACAGCATTCATAGTCTTGGAGATACATGGAAACAGATTATATCTCCCTCTTTGGGCTGTTGATGAAAAAGAGACTGTAGCAATCACACGTGTATTGAAACTACGAATTATGCATTCAGAACATTGTCACTGAAGGAAGTTAAAAGGGTTTGATTTGTGACTTTTCTTACCCATTCAATAGCTTCGCCTAACATCTATTACAAGGTGATGTCTAGGAATATTGATCCAAACATATTTTCCTGTTAGGAGGAGTTTATGTACTTAAACATCTAAAGATTTTGTTCTTTGCACTCATTTTCCCAGTTATTTCTTCCACTACTTCAGCTCTATGATAACCTGCAAAATCATTTATTTTAACCATGGAGTTTAATTTGAAGGGTTTGATCTACATTAATTCTTGATTAGATTATATTGAAGCGTCCAGCCCAGATACCTACTCCCAGAGGTGGAACAACCTTTGCTGTGGACTCCACCAGATACTGCATTTGGCTTGAGTAGTCAAAGTCCTCTTTCAGAGCCCTCAAGTTTGTTTTAATTCTAAAGCAGACTTGAGGGATGTTAGCATGAGGTAACTTGCTGAGCTTAGCAACTCAAACACTGGGGACTGTGTAAGCACACAGACAAGTGCTTGAAGAGTAAGCCCACAAACATTAATTCTTTCATGTATATGTTCCTAGATGATGTTTGTTCACCATTTGAGACACAATCAACTTTATGACATAATTATTTTGAAAATAATATAAGAAGTGTTTGGGAAATAGAATATATACTGTACCTCAATGTAACTACACAGTTTAGTGACACTAGAGGTAAAGCTGCAGGCAATCAGTCCAAGCAGTGTTATAAAATGCACAGGGAAACTTTTTCAGGAGAAGAGAAATCTTGGCTGGGATACATCATCTTCCACTGGAGCTGTGCCAGGGTACACCAGCTGGGACCTGGGTCTTGTTGCACGGGCACGAGACCAGGGCTCCACTACTCCTAGATCCTGTGTCAGATCTCGGCGTCCTGGAATCTGCCAAGCATTTCAACATGTTTCTCTTTCCATGTTTCTGTATAAAACCCACACTTGTTTACAAGACCTACAAATCCTAAGAGAGGGTGGGAGGTTTGGGCAGTCGAGCAGTGGGCAGCCAGGGTGCAGTTGTGGGTTAGTTGTAGAGCTGCTGACTCGATCAATGCACTCTTTCTGCTCTGCTATCTGCTTCTCTAATTCAATTTCCTCAGCCCTAACCTTCCTGTTCCCAATACAGAAAACAGATTTGGTTTAGTGTGAGAAATCAGGCACTTTCAAATCTAGAGCTGATTGTATTGAAGCAGATTCTGCAGAGTTTCTGGCAGTACATATGAGAAAAACAATCCACTACTTCAAGCCCTTGCAAATGAGGATGTTTGTTGCCTCTCTGTGCTAAAACCAGACATGCACTGCTGTAGGGAGAGGTCCAAGCACCAGCTCCTGCTCCCAGGATCATCTGCATCTGGGAGACCAGATCCTGAATAGGTTTTATACCCTCTCAACACTATTGCTTTTGTTAACAGATTTCTGCTGTCTGCCTATCAATGGATACTGCCAAACTATTTTGGTGGGGTGCATGTGTCTGGGATGTCTGGCCTCCAAAAGCCCCACCAAATGAATGCACATGAGCCATCCTCCTTCTGCCTCACAGAGAGAAGGAAGTCGTTGTGTTTAGGACGTGTTGGACATACTGAACAACTGATCTGAGGCAGAATAGTCAGCTTTTTTTTCATGATGGATAAAAGCTGCCAGGGCTGTTGCATCTTCTGCAGACACCAGCCTCAGCCCTGCAAACTACCTTTCACATTTAGCCCCTTAGGTGGAACAATACCTTATGTGTTGATCTCAGTGGCATTTAAGGAGGGAATTGCTCTGTGCTGTCATGAGAGAAATACTCCAAGGTACATCTAGAAATAGAGCATTATCTGTCTAAAGATCTGTCAGAGTCAGGCAGAGAGACATCTTTTCTGTTTTTATGTCTGCTTATAAAATAAGCAGGATTTATGAGGATCTCAGTTGTATAAACTAGCACAAAAATCCCACCTGCACCTCAGATTAGTTATTTAATCTGTTGTGGATGGTATGGGGCATGGTATTGTTAATTTAACCTAATCTATCAGATAGGACTGAAAAAAAACTCAGTAAAGTGGTCAGGATTAAAGAGTGGGTATGCATTCCCTGGCTTCCCTAATAAGATTGCAGATCTATTCTAGTTTCATAGTTGAAAACATCTATTATTCTGTTAGTACCAAATTATGTTGCTCACAAAAAGCACCCTTGTTCTCACACTGCCTATACCAGAACTATTCTTAGTATTTTTAATTCTTCCTCACAAGCTGTTTTTACCCAAAAAAGCAGTAACAAAGATGCAGTACCATTTACCACTCAGTCAGTAATGTGCCACCTTCTACATTACTGTGAAGAACAGGGGACGCTGTGATATTTACCTTAAATCTAATTTAATTTTAACATTTCTCAGTGAGCAGCTTAAACCTCTTGGAAAAAAATCCAATCGTGAAGCAGCCAGGTGGGACACTGTGGGTCATTGCATCAATTCTGCTCTACAACATTGCTACTTCATTTGGTGTCATTTGTGTGGTCCTTCTCATTAAGTCACTGGTTCCAGTGAGATGCTATCAGAGCATGGCAGGCACACAGCAAAATTGCTGCAAGTCTAGAAGCAAATTCCCAGAAAATGGCTTATCTGCTCAGATTCCCCCCTTTACTGGTACTTTGGACCAAAGTTAGTCATCTACTGGTGCTGTACAGGTTTTCTGGTATCACAGTGACTCATGCACACCATCCTGCCACGGGATGCTCGCTGTCACACACAGCTTCATCTCTGCCTCTCTGAGTCTCTTCTGGTACCTCTGCTCTGCCTCAACTCCTTCTGATAAACAGTTCACACACTGGGAAATGAGTGGGTAGAAAAAAGCACTCAAATGAAAGTTAGACCTGAGCAAGGATCTCCGGTGAATTGAGAACTCCACTTCACACAGTACTGCTGAAGTTTCTCTCCTGTGGAGAAAAGTGATTCATCTTGAACAGATGACTGCTACATTCCTATTAGATTTGAGACCCAAGGGAGAAACTAGATGCTGTCTTTCCAGATACTTTTATCTACATTCAAGGTTAATTTTCCTATCCCAGTGAAAAGTCAAAGCTGCCAGAGGAAAAAAAAAATGAGCTCTGGGTCACAGTAGCAGGATAACAAAGGCTTCAGAATCCAGGTTTTTATTTCTGATGGAAGAAGGAAGAATTTAGGATGAGTCAAAAGATAAAGAGACCAAAAAATTAATTTAGGAAATACACATTGAATCATACCCAGAGCTAAAAGGAGACTTTACAATGGATATTGGCATCCAAATTCAAATGCAGTCCACAGGTTCCTTTTGCCACTAACTGCAAATCCTGCTGGCTGGCTGCAAGAATGCAATGCTTTCATTTGGAATAGCAATACTGCCTGCAGCCAAAGTTAGGATTCCACATGTGGTCTGACACTTTCTCATTTGAGGAGCTAAGTATCTACTATCCAAGGTTACCCACTGTGAGCTGAAAGGCACCCAAACCTAGCTAAGTCCACCAAAGTCACAGCCTCATAAAGATGTTCATATCATGCCTAATTCATGGTCTCTTGCTTGCTCCCACCCTAGCCTGATGGCTCTTGTATTCCTGAGTTGGCAGTGGCCAGACCTCAGAAGGAAGGTAAGCCATGCACAGATCTTTTTGGAGCTTGGAACTTATGGCTATCTTTTGGGAGAGGAAGCTTCCATTGCCTCTAGAGAAGAGGCAGCACCTAGCCAGCATCTCCCAGTGCCAAATGCTGTAGAAAACAGGAGCTGAATGGGAGCACTCCAGCACCACTATGCCCATGACCTGTGGATACGTTAGGAAGAGAGGTGCCCCAGTGTATTTGGGCACAAAGATGCTCTGCTCTGTATTCTGGGCAGACAATGACCATGGAGTCAGAGGCTGTCAGGAGTTCAGGTACATTCCTGTGCTTGGTACTTTCTATTGGCTGCTCCTAGGCAGCTTCCACCTAAGCACATTGGCGTGGATCTACATTGCCTATTAGTTCAGTAGAAACATTCAATTATTAATTACCCTTAAGACTGACCAAGGTTCTGCATTCAGTTCATCTTTATGCCCAAATCTTTCATGGAATTGCCCTGCTGGGTTAGGTCTGAGAATTTTTTAGGTACTGTGAAATCTACGTGAAGGTGTCTGCTGTGCCCATTTCACTTCAATGCCTAGGTTTCTCTAAAAATCTGGTCTTGGGACTTCCAGTGTTCAGCATAACACAGCCTAAACAAATAAAAAATCTTAATCCTTTTGGCATTGTCCTCTCTAACTAGCATGAAAGTTTTCTATAGGCTTTCTCCTTTATTTCAGCAAGCTATTTCTTTCTTTTCTAAACAGTCTTTCTGTTTTGGCCTTATCTTTGGCTAGAGGTTAAAAAAACTCTTCTGTCTGATGTTGATCAGCCAGCAGGGAATGCTTACAACATCAACTAGCCAACCTCTACTTTACCTCCCAAGAAACAAAACAAGAAATTCTCCAAGCCAGCTTCCCACAGCCTGGAGGGCCTGGGATTTACAGCTTGTTTGAACTCTCCCAGATGGTAACACAACAGGCTGCTGCAACACCACACTTGGTGGCTAGTCCAAAGACACTTCCTCATACTGATTTATTTGTTCTCTCAGCTTCAAGAAGATTTTGTGTTTGTGTCTCTCTCTCTGCTCTCTGGGATTCTCCAGCCAGTTCCAAAGACTGGACGATTTCTGCTGTATACCATTCTTGTACACTTAGCAAAACACATAAAATCTGAAAGACAAAAAATGTGATAAAATGGATCAGACCTATCTGGTACTTCAAGTTGACTAGTAATTAATGATTTTTCAATATTTAAACAGATCCAGTAAGAACCTTCTTAAAGCTGTCTGTGTTATTTTATCCCATGTACTCTAGTTTGTGAGGAAAAGGAGCAGGAAAGTATGTGCAGAGATCTTTCTCAAGGGAGGCAGGCTATCAGATATTCTCCATGGACTAGTAGCTCTGTGAACAGCAAATTAACCATCTGCAGGTGAAGGAATATATTCTTATGCCTGACAAAGTGACTGTGCAGTCTTTGCTCTTGTAGGTTTCTAGCTGTGATATATGCAGCAGTCAAAATAACTTGGGTACAAAATCATTTGTGTTTCATTATATGAAACACATTGCTCAGAAATAGCACAGCTTATAGAGTTTGGAAAGCACTTCAGATATGATATTTGCTCATAGGATCAGTCTGATGCTAAAAACAAAGGAGGCACTATGTGTGTGTTTTTTTATATATATATATATATGTGTGTATTTATTTAAAAAATATCATACAGCTCTTTCCTGCATGGTTCCAAATAATTCCTTCAGTTTTAATGCATTAGCAAAGCAAACGAGGAAATGACTGTCAAAGGGTGAAAGGTGAAATGGCAATCCTTTCAACTCAATGAGGCATCAGGAAGCCCCACCATCAGTTTGGATTTGGGAGGCTCTTGAAGACTCTGTTAAGCTGATACTAGCCTTAACACAAGGAACCTGGACAATAGACAATAGTTTGAAAGAACAGAATCAAAGAGAGAGTATATTTATGAAGGAATAAAATGAAGTGAAAGCAAGCAAAAACCTAACAATAAAAAAAAAAAATTTCAAAGAAGGCTTTTCAATAAAACAGGCAAAACCCTCTGCATTACTTCATTGTAGTACACCATTTGACTCAGAATGTAAGATTCCATGTGCTACAGCATTCAAATATGTTCCCTTATCTAATAACAGAATCATACGAACAATGACATAAAAGGAGCCAGGAACAGTGAACAGAAATTTTCCAGACTTATTGTGCAAGATTTACAATCATCCAAGTTTGTTAAGAATATTTCTGAAGTGAGTTCTCTAGTTCCTGGCTTTGTTAGAAATCTTGAGGTGATTTTGTGTTTGTTTGGGGTTTTTTTTCAGAATGAGAGCTAGGTAATTTACCTATTTCCTATCCCAACATACAAGACCCCTCTTTCTTTTCTTTCATTCCTTCTAGTACTGTGTGACGAATTTAGATGCCTCTGTCTCTGAAACTCCACCTGTTTAATGACCAAAAGTCATTAAATTAAGTAACCCTTTCAAATCTAATTGTGCCCACTGAATGCCTCAAAACATTTATTAATCCACCTGAGAATGAAATCTCCCTCCTCCCTTTCTAAAATAGATAAGAAAGTATAATTCTTTTCAGGGCAGGGATCTGTAGAGAGACATAAAATTGATTTCCTTCATAAAGTATGAAACTGAACTGATAACAAAGCACAAAGCTTCAATGACAAGATTTCACTCCATTTCTCTTACCCAGATTCTCCAGGCCTCTCAACAAAGTCTTCCTCCAGCTTTTACTCAAAATGAAGAACTCTGTAGAGTTTATGAGGAGGAGTAGAGGAGAATCAGTGGTGCCACTGGATCACCACCTCATTTACCACATTGAATATCACCATCTGGTCAGTGAGCTGTTGGAGAATTAGCTATGCCCAACACCAAACTTCTACTTCTTGTCCTGAGATTCCTGCCATTGCTTTTACATAATTTTCCAAAGAATTTCTCATATAAGTTCTGGTTCTTAACTAAAGTATTGTATATCATCTCTCACATATTTTTAAAATGATATTTTTAGTATTGTGATATATTTTGTTTGTTCTTGCCACACAATCTGCCTAAAGCTATTTCTTCTTTATTGCTAAACATAAAATCCGAACAAAAGTTGTTTCCTCTGCCAAAGCATTCATTCCAAATCAACTGCACTTTTGCATGAGAAAAAGCTGGAGGGGATTGTCCCCATGAACTTTGATTGTCTTTCAAATCTGAAGACTGAGAAGAGTTCACACCACCTATAAATCTAGCTGCTATCCTCTTTGATTAAAAACTGCACTTTTTAAATTAAACTGCTGCAGTAGGCAAGCTGTAGGATGTTTTCATTTCTGGTGTCTGTGCATAATCTCCACTCTGTGAGCTCACTTCTCTTTTCCCTTCTTCAGTGAGGTACCAAGGCATTTGTTCAGTACTTAAGCTGCACGTCTAATGGGAAATATTAGGACCTCCCAGCTGGACCAATCCCGAGACAATTTAGTCTGGTATTCTGTCTCCAAAAGTGACCTTTTTTATGCAAAAAAGGAACAACCTGCTAGCCATATTAGAGTTCCTGCTGGCTTCGAAGAGACACTGGCTTAAACCCTGACAAAACACATGATATCCCTTCCACCAAATACTTATTAGCAGAATGAGAACTTTCGTAAATATTCTGCCCTCTGTGAGGGAATTTTGTGGACCTGTGATGTTTTGTCACAGCATCTTAGGTGAAAAACTGTTGTTCATTTCCTCCTTATCACACCCCATTGATCTTATGTTTTAGGACTGTGGAAGTTCCCAATCTACCTTCTTCAACCCATGTGTTATTTTACCTACATTCAATATCTACACCTACATCTGTAGCTGTATCAATGTATCTACTCACACCACTTATTCACTTTGTGGCTTTCTAAGTTATTGCAACTGCATCACCCAAAGTAAATAAATGCACACCCTCATGCCTAATCAGTAGTTTCAATCCCATGCAATCAGTGACTGTACTTACCAATGAAATTCCAATATAAACTTCATTTCTTTTCAAAGGCTAAATTATCATACCTTAACTAACTGTTTCTCAAACAGTGCACCTGGGATCACTATTTAAGGATTTTCATAGGTGTGTTTAAATTATTCCTAGTTCACTTTACAGGTGTATACGTTGGCAAACTCACCTCTGTGCTAGAAGGAAAGCTGCCCACACAAGCAAGGAACTCCAGTTCATCCATGGTTTGGAAGGCAAAGGTCTCCTTGTCCAGAGTGATGTGAGTGAGAGCTCACAACCTTAAAAGGAAAGGTATGAATTAAAGATGGAAAAATTTCTTAAGAGATTTCTTTTGCCCCAACATTTTTCTTTACAGATTTTAGGGTTTGGAATTAATTAATTGGCCAAGATATGACGTTGATAGCCTAACTGGATCTGCAGGAAAAAATTATCAGCAAATGTGTGAAACACCATCAGACACAAAAAAATCCTCAGCTTATGAAGCAATTTTAAATCTCCCCAAAACTCTTTAAAGTTAATTTAACACATATTGGTGGATTTAGTCTTCTTGTTTTGTTTGTTTGTTTTTAGCAGTGTTTAGAATTTAATTCCTTCAGTAAATGCCTCTGTTTCTTTAGTTGGCTGCCTTAGCAGGTACCTGGGGAATGGTCCATATAAACGAAATCAGGCTTCATGGTGCTTTTTTCCTTAGTATATATGGAGGTTGAGACTTCCGAGTGATTGGATTTTGTAGTTACAATAAAGTTAAATTCTAAAGTCTTACCCAGCAATTCTTTGTGTTTTTGTTCAGTGTGAAGAGGTTCTTTACAAGGGCTACTTAAAATACTCCACAATATTTCCAGAAACTCAACAGACTTTACAAATGTTAGATATTATGAATTAAAAGAGCAAGGAGAAACAGAGCACCTCTGTGAATATTATACTTATTTAATACTTTATGCGCCTGCACATACAGAGCTTGGAAAGATGTTTGATATTTTTGTATTAACCAATTGACAGCAGGGATGTCATTTGCATCCTTAACTTAATGAAAAGGAAAAAAAAAAAAGCCCAAAGAATTATTTTTGTCTTGAAATCTCTGTGGCATCTAGGAACAGGATGAATAGTCTGTGGGTGAATAGCACCAGTGCCGTAGGTTTTGCTGTCATTACAATGTCTGGACTGCAGAACCACTTAACTACAAACAGATAGAGAAACATGCAAAGGACTGGAGAAAAGTGTGTGCCTGACTGCTCAGGCACCTAGATACAGAGTTCATCCTACTGCAAAATATTGCCATTTTAAGCAGGTTTTTTCCTATGCAGTATCAGCATGATAAAAGCTTTTGATTCTTCTAGACCATTCACAAACTAAAATTTTGCTCTATGTATATGTATGTTCCCCAATTATATCCTCCTATATCACCCCACAGGAGTTTTGGTAAGACAGCCTGTCACTGAAAAAATATCAGCAAGGTGAATAAAGGCAGAGCTCTACTAAATCAGAACAATCCATACAGGCACAGAATAGTGGTAAGACTGATCATGCTTGTAGCTTGCTTTGGATAAGGATGTACAAGAGTGGACATTTATCAGTGATGGAGATATATTTTAAGACCTCCATGAATAATTATGGTCTTCTAAGATGTTTTCCTTCCTGAATTCCTGAATTCCTGAATTCCTTCCTGAATTCCTGAATTCCAGACCTAACTACCTCTACCTAACCTACCTACCTATGGCTTCTGATAGAGGAGTATCAGTATTTCAGGGCTTCACTGAATTTCTTGTCATACAGGTTGCTCAGAGACTCAGAAAACTTGGAGGAATAAAAACCCATCATTTAAATTCAGTTCAGCACAGACCTAATGTGATAAACAGATCACAGAAGCTTGCATCAATATGTTCCAGCAGCCAGACAGGGGAGAAATACACCCATCTTTGAGGAAATTTCTCTGAAGTGAAACATGTTTAAATAACACTGATTTTTTTTTTTTCCCTGGCATTCTGCAGTGTGTAAAATAAGTGTAATTTTGAAATGCATTACATATCCATACAGCTGTATTGAGGTGTCCTGGACAAAAAAGACACAGACAAGCTGAGGAACAGCTGTAGCACCAGCACAACCCTAAGAAGAGAGGTGGGGATATGGAGTTGTGCACCTCACAAATGATAACGGGGAAGGGAAGAGGGTGTATAGTCCTCCTCAGCCTGCACCTGGACAGGACACTCCCAGTCTTATACATCACTCACCTACACACCAAAAAGTAGGAGAGAATTGTTATTTTTAATCTGGCATTCTGTGTTGCAGATGAGAATGATGCTGTGTGTGTGCCTCTGCTTTGGTTTATCATTCTAGCTAAGTTTTGTTTCACAGTAGCACCTGGTATTGCAAAGAGAAGATAGATATTCACCCACTGCCAGGCTGATACTGAACTGTATTTGAGATAACTTACCTGTCATTTGCATTTAATGGGTGAGAGTGCAGCCATGTTCACCTTCCACATGAAGGTTAGATAATACATATTCCATGGCCTAGCCTAGTGTTACAATTCTTCCAAGCTCACCCTCTGTTCCTTTAAATTGGGAAGCATTTCTCCTTGTTTGTAGTCACAGACTGAGATGAAGCATCATGGCAGGGGCAGCAAGGGGCCATGTAACCCACCTCTTCTTCTGAATTCTTCTGCCACCATTTCTGCCTGAGTCATGTCTCAACTGACCAGAAAACCTGGAGGAATGAGCATTTAGCAGTGTCCCTATACAAATTAACCCACCGCAAAGCTCCACAGTATTTACTCTCAGGACTCATCTCATCTGCCACAGTTACACCATCACTTCTGTCCTACCCACCTTGGAGAAGGAGGCATCCTTACAGCAATACAGCAGTTTGTGCAACAGTCCTCTCTCCTCAGTTCATGTTTATTCCATGTATGGTTCCACCTCGGGTTGCTCTCGTGGTGTGATGTTGAGCTCCTCATGCCCAGCCTGTGCTGTTCCATTGTATGTTCCCAGTTTCCTAATTCCAGCATGCAGCTGCACTGGGATTTGTTTCAGTGTCCTGAGGTTTGCTGGAACTCCTCCCTCCTGGATCTCTGATATTCACCTGGATGGTCTTGCTCAGAGATTTGCCTCGTACAGCACTTCCTTGGAGACCCTGGTCTTGATACCCTCCCAGCACACAGAGGTTGCTGCAATTCTGCAGTTCCCTCTTCTCCCTTTCTTTTGAAAACTTCTACACAGCAGCAGTAAATTAGTCATTTATTATTAATGTTCTTTTGGGCATTTTGGCAGAAATAATTATATAGCGTTTTGTGGTTGTGGAAGAAGAAAATCTTTGCTGTAAACAAAATCCTCAGCATGGGAATAGAGAGGTTTACCTCAGTGCAGGGAATATTTTGCTCCTCATGTAGACCTCCCTGTTCAGATACCTAACCCTCAACTTTTACTGTCAGAAAATTGCAGCTCTTCAAAGTATGGGAGCAGTTGGATTTTTTTTAAACTAGAGATTTTTTTTTTAATAGAACTTGTGTCTATAGACAACAATAAAAATGACAGTAAGTCCAGGGGACATCTCCCCTTTGTCAGGGTAAATCAGATGTGTTCTGAGACAAAATTCTGGGTGTTCTGTGCTGCTGGACACAATATTTTGTCCTATAGGTCCAGGCAACCAAGAAAATGAAAAATAAGAAATTTTAAGAAGACAAAACAAACAAACAAACAAACACCAAGCAGACAATGTCCCTTTTGCTGTTATTACTGTTTTTTCATGATCATGAAATCCAGTTCAATATCCTGAGCTATTTTAACTAGGTTTTGTTAGACTTTTCCTAATACAACTGGCTAGAGCCACGAAAGCACCACTAGCACTAGCATCCAGCTGCTCCTTCTCCTCTTGGAAATGCAGGAAGATCGGTTTTTCTTCTTCTGAGCATTGTTACCCATCCTTGTAAATGGTTCAGAAGAAGCAGAATTTCAGCAACTAAAACAGTTCATTGCTGAAAGTGATTTTCTACTCTTTAGCCCAAGTTATAGAAATGATGTTATTTTCCCAATATTTTCACTCAGGTCTTAGTTCTTCCAGGAAACCAGTCACTTCCAAGGAATTCAGCTCTGCAAAGAGCCTTACACTGTGAGCTGCAAGGAGGCATCACAGCTTAATGATGTCTGGGTGCTGGCCACATTATTTACATGGAAAAATAACACATTTTAACCAAGGATGTTAACAGGCAAGCTAAGAAACCAATAGGCAATGTTGCAATGAAAGTATTACCCTGTCTGTTGCGAGGAAGGAAGAGTGAGAAGCAGCAACTGCCATCTTACATGGAGCAGGGATGCTCCAGGGGATGTTCCTGCTGTGTGGGGACAATTCTCCCTGGCTGAAAACTCAATCAGCTTTTAGCACCAGTTCTGCAAACAGCTGTGACACCTCAAAGTGTTTTAGTCCCCTTGAGCTAAACTCTGTACTTCAGGGAATTGTTCTTACCAACAGTCTAGCTGGGTCTGGTCACAAAAAGTACTTAAAGAAATTGCAGTATTTGAGTCCACATAGGCTTTCTAAAATTGTTTATGCTAAGGATTTAAAACAGACTGAAGCTGGGGTTCGTTTTCTTCCTTAGGCCACAGTGGCATCTAGTGGTCCTACACTGAGTGGGTAGGGAGGAAAAAATGTATACAAAAAATACACTTTGTGCAACCATATCTTCATATAAAACTATTTTTACAGAGTTTTGTATCTATTAAGGTAAAAATATTTCAAACCAACTCAAGGCTTTCTCTCAATGAAGAATTTTAAGTGAGGATTAGATACATAAATACGTTTCTAAACCTAGCCTGAGGAATTTGAAGTGTACATGTAAGTGAACACAGACCCTCAGATAAAACGGGGACTTGACTCTGTGCTGTATTTCTTACTATTCTTATTAAATTTCTTACAAATTGTTATTAAATTCTTTTTATTTTCCTTTTTTTTTTTTTTTTAACAAACACACTTCTTGCAATTGTTTTCTGAACACATTTGTAGAGTGTTCAAGTGTTTTCTGCACCAGAGATCTGGGTAAGTTCAGGAAAGGAGAGGAGTTTGATCACTTACACTGTTCAGTGATTTTATTTCAACTCCATTAAAATTGTGCATTTCTAAGTTGACTAGGATGGGGCTATTACAGCTACACAGATAACTGCCTTTGGGGTTTGGCTAACACTGGCAATGTGAGTGACTGGAATTTCTAAATAATTATATTTGAGAAATTTGGCACTTGAACTATATATATTTATTATGATAACTTCAGCTTGTTAAAATTTCACACACCAAAAATCTTCCCATTCTCTTTTCAGTTATTTTTGGCATCATTTGTCATGATGGTGAGTGATAAAGGGAAATTCTGCTGTTGGAACTAAGGGAGTGGACCAAGAAAGTATTTTAAGATTATTGTTGCACAGACATTCAGCCAGAGAAATGGTCTGTGACTAAATGTATCTAACCCTCTGAGAAGGAATTACACTCCAAAGTTATCCATTTTATCTTAATGAGATGAAGCAATGTATCTTTACACAGCTGGTTTTTATGCAGCTCACATTAAAGTCCAATCCAACTGAAAAGCAAAATACTCCAGTTTGATTTTGAAGTCAGTGGTTGTTCTGTTCACTAATTAACATCCTGTTTCTTTTCATTATTACAGTTAAGATCTAGGGAATGTCCATGAGCATCTTTCTGGTTTTGACATTTTGCTTGCTAGTGCATGGCAGGAAAATAAAACAGCAGAGATAATGAGATTCACACTGCACACCTGGTAGCTTTAAAATGAATGTTATTGGGAAATATTAAGAGATCTGTTTTATTCTTGAAATATAGATGCAGTTCCCATTAGTGTTAATGGGAGTTAAGTGAGCACAGCTATGGGAGAAAACACCTCCCTGTGTGAAGAAAGGGAGGTTCTACTCTTCACTACTTCAGAAGAAAAATATTTCTTTAAAAAACAAAAAAGAGGAAATCAGTAACAGTGTTTTCATGGTTGGTAGAAGCAATTTTATGGGTCTTATCAGTTTCAGCCACTTTTCACTTGGTGTATTTATGTTCATATATGTTGAGCTTCTAGTGGAGAGGGAAAGAAAACCAAACCAAAACAAAATGCAATCCATACAATGCATCACTGATTTGGAGCCTGCCTTGCAGAACTCTATGATGGCTTCAGCCTTCATATTAAGGCATTTTTTAAAAAACACTGAAAGAAGGTACTAGATTTAGAATAAGGACCTGACAGCAAGTTGAATACCATAAGATCTAATGTGCTTCCTGAGACAAAATAGAAGCTGGAGGAGGAATTATTCTTACAGTGGTGAGGAAGGAATTATCATACTTAGAACCTTCTTTCTTTCTCAAAACTACATAGATTTTGAAGGCAATCAAGTTGCCTGGTGGTAAACACCTGTGTTCATAGAAAATATTGCTGAAGCTGTGCTGAATGTGAGGCATTGGCCCAGGCTGCCCAGGGAGGTGCTGGAGTCACCATCCCTGGAGAGGTTCAAAAAACGTGCTGATGTGGCACTTGGGGACATGGTTTAATGGTCAAGGTAGTGTTGGGTGGTGGTTGGACTTGATGATCTTAGAGGTCTTTTCCAGCCTTAATGATTCTAGGATTTTCCATGAATTAAAGACAAAGTCTTGTCCTTGATCTCGTGACAAAAATCAACCAACCAACCAAACCAAAGAAGTCATCCAGCTGTGGTACAGGCAGGTTCACAGTGCACTGGGTGAAGAACAGGCTGAAGGACAGAGCTTGAAGGGTTGAAGTAAATGGGACTACATCAGGTCACCAGCACTGTTCCTCAGGGCTCAATTCTAGGGCCAGTTCTGTTCAATGTATTTATCAATGATCTGGATGCAGGAGTTGAATGCACCAGTAGCAAACCAAACTGGGAGAGGCTGTTGACTCTCCTGAGGGACAAGAGGCCTTGCAGAGGGATCTAGATAGACTGGAGCATTGGGCAGTGATGAAATTTAACAAGTCAAAATGACAGATTCTGCACCTAGGATGGAGTAATGCTGGGCACAAATATAAACTGGGAGAAGTGTGGCTGGAGAGCAGCCCTACAGAAGGGGTCTGGGGGTCCTGGCTGACAGCAGGCTCAGTAAGAGTCAGGAGTGGCCCTGGAAGCCATGAGGGCCAACAGCATCTTGGTGTGCATCAAACACAGCACAAACAGTCAATAGAGAGGAATATTCAGCACTGGTGTGGCCTCACCTTGAGTACTGACTGTGGTCCTGGGTGTTCTGATAAAAGATTGCCGTACACAACACAGAGCATTAGTTCAGCTGTGAGCATTTTACAGTTTTCCAAGCTTTAATTAGGTTGCCTCCAGCTCACAGAAAAATATACTTCTCATTTTGCAGCCTACTGATGTAGAGGATCCATGCAAAGATCTAATTAAAATAAATTATAGTCTCTAAGCTCAACATCATGTCTAGCTGAAATGAATAAAAGTGGTGTGTAACACTGAGAAACATGATGAAATGAGAACCAGAGCTGTGAGGGGTTTGGATCCCTACAGGGCCATATGCTGGAAAGCCCATCTCCCACTCTTGAAAGAAGCCTCTCTGTGTTCACATAAAGCTTCAGCTGAGTTCTAGCTCAGGCAGGGCATTGTTCATTTTCCCTCTGTTCTCCTGGTACCATCTGTGCTACCTGAGAGCAACTCAGTGACTGCAGTCACCAAATCAACATTCATGAGCTATCTGGTTTCTGGTCCTCAGACCTGAGTGCCTTAACAGTGTGTGACAACCTGATAGGACCAAGCAGTCTGTGCTACAGCTGAAGAGAAGACATTTAATTCTCATATCTAACGAGGTGTTTTGTAAGCAAGCTTCCTCAATCCCTTTGTTTGTCTTGCATATACATACATATATATGTATAAAAATGTCTATGAGCCCTTAGACAGCAGCATAAAAGCCCTTCATACATATTTATATTTCCTGTGATCATATGCAGAGCTGACAGTCACTGAGACTATAAAAGAAAAGGAAAGGAAAGGAAAGGAAAGGAAAGGAAAGGAAAGGAAAGGAAGGGAAGGGAAGGGAAGGGAAGGGAAGGGAAGGGAAGGGAAGGGAAGGGAAGGGAAGGGAAGGGAAGGGAAGGGAAGGGAAGGGAAGGGAAGGGAAGGGAAGGGAAGGGAAGGGAAGGGAAGGGAAGGGAAGGGAAGGGAAGGGAAGGGAAGGGAAGGGAAGGGAAGGGAAGGGAAGGGAAGGGAAGGGAAGGGAAGGGAAGGGAAGGGAAGGGAAGGGAAGGGAAGGGAAGGGAAGGGAAGGGAAGGGAAGGGAAGGGAAGGGAAGGGAAGGGAAGGGAAGGGAAGGGAAGGGAAGGGAAGGGAAGGGAAGGGAAGGGAAGGGAAGGGAAGGGAAGGGAAGGGAAGGGAAGGGAAGGGAAGGGAAGGGAAGGGAAGGGAAGGGAAGGGAAGGGAAGGGAAGGGAAGGGAAGGGAAGGGAAGGGAAGGGAAGGGAAGGGAAGGGAAGGGAAGGGAAGGGAAGGGAAGGGAAGGGAAGGGAAGGGAAGGAAAGGAAAGGAAAGGAAAGGAAAGGAAAGGAAAGGAAAGGAAAGGAAAGGAAAGGAAAGGAAAGGAAAGGAAAGGAAAGGAAAGGAAAGGAAAGGAAAAAGAAAAGAAAAGAAACTTATATTACATCATGTATTTTCTATCTGTTGATAACTTGAAAAATCTTGGTTTTCTAGACTGCTGATCTTTAACCTTCACACAGAGCTAGGAACCAAAAACATTCAGTTTGTTAGTTAAAGTTATACAAACATGTGGCTAAACCACTTGTATTGAGGATGGTTATTTTCAAAGAGCTCCAGGGAATCCTTGCCTTCCCAAATTTGAACTCTTCAGTTTTTAAGACTAAGAAAGGACACAGGGAAGGAAAGAACCAGGCAGAAAATATAAATGGATTTTGTGCTTATGAGGTCACCAACCTGATGGGAAAAAAAAAAATCTCCTGCAGGAAAACAGCCTGGACTCCTCAGTGCCCAGCAGGAGTGGCCCCCCCTGCTGCAGACTGATGATGTGGTTAGCACAACTAACACCACCTCATGAGCCAAGCAGCTGTTTTCTGAGACTGAGCAGGTCATGTTTTCATTCCCTTCCCATCATTATCAGGCCCTGAAGGTCCTGTGCACCAAGCAAAGAAACCACAGAGATTTCCTGTTCCCCTCCCTGCCAGCCTCAAGGTTCCTGGGTGCCAGGCTGATTGCTCCTTTCCTTACTGCTCCTGAAGGTCCCAGGCACCTGGCCAGCCCAGCAGTGGTGGTGGCCCTGGCACCAGGGAGGGGATCCTAACAGCACAGAGCACCATCCACAAAATCACTCTGTTGCAAGAAGTCCCAAGGGATGATTTGAGTCTGAACTGCTGCTGGGCAGCGAGACCCAGGGCCCCTGTGCCCAGGGACACCCTCACCACCCTCATGCAGGGGCCGAGGCAGAGACTCACCTGTTCTTGTGTGATTTTCAAGCCTGTGATTGTTACATTGATCCAGCAAAACAAGTATTAAGATTGCATCCAATCTGCAGAGGGTTCAGGTGATCGGAAATTGTAAGTTAAATTGTGTGATATTCTGTATGACATCGCTTAGAGACCATGCTACAGGGATTCTGCTTGTGGACATCCCAAGTTATGCTAGTCATAAGTCCTGTGCTATTCTAATTGTAGTTTTCTGTTAAGAAAATAAAGCTTTCATCATTAACTACTGATTTTGTGCCATCATCATTCTGCCAAGGATGCCTAAAAGAACTTGTCTGCCCCCTAACTGTCAGGGGATAGACACATAGTAGAACACATATAGTACAACATTTAGTAGAATGTTCTAAATAACAGAGTGTGTATAATTTGGAATTCCTTGCTGCAGCAGCTGAGTGATTTCAGGTGAAATTTAAGCTCCTTTGCTTTCCAGGTCTTTCTAGAACAGGTCTCAGCTGTCCTTTTGTGATCGTGAGTTTCTCCCCACGCCACAAATTACCAGTCACAACAGTCACTTTCATCTGAGAAATTGGATTAGACCACACCTGGAATGAGGTTTGCTTGCAGCAACAAGTATGCTGCTCCAGCAGATGCAATTTGAAGAATTTGTGGTTCTTTTTAATCTACTGTCTTTTCCTTCTTCCCAGATTCCTCACCCTGCCAAAGTACATTACAGTTTACTTTGAACAGGAACTGACTTTGAGAGTAGATATTTTTCTTAATTTTATTCTGTGATAGGATGCAAAAAGCTGCAATTTGTGTTTTCCAATTACAAATATACCAAATAAAAAATAAAATGGGAAAAGAGGGAAAAAATTATTTACTTTATTAATTATTTATTTACATTAAGAGCAGAAGGCAAACGTATCTGTGGCTGATAATCTACACACTGGTAACCAAGTTCTTGACTGATTTACAGCACGTCATATTTTTCCTCACCAGTAAACAACTGTATGTTCAAAAATTGTCAGTATTATTGAGGATAATTCAATCAAACACGTAAATAAACAAACAAACAAACAAAACACAAATTAATAGTTGTAATTTTCTTGAGAAAAGATCTGAAGATGTGCTCCATAAACCCCATTATCTTCCAGGATACTTTATTAATGAGATTTATCATTAATCTCTGAGTATCACATTAAAATAATATAGCTCATTAATCTGCAGACAACATTGACTGTATGTGCAGTGATCT
This sequence comes from Merops nubicus, assembly GCF_000691845.1. Taxonomy (NCBI): domain Eukaryota; kingdom Metazoa; phylum Chordata; class Aves; order Coraciiformes; family Meropidae; genus Merops; species Merops nubicus. The sequence goes on along the minus strand of NW_008623427.1, from coordinate 25,502 downwards.
CCACTCTGTCATCATGACATATTAAATCTCAGTGATTGCCAGTGCTTGAGGAGAAGCAGTGCTTAATGTGATAAAAGCTGAAACAGGCCCATCACTTCCCTGTGTTATCCATTGCCTTTAAAGTAAGGAGGGAGGCTTTCAGCCATTCAGACATTCATCCCTTTCTGTAACTCAGCCTGCACACGAGATAAAGCTGACACCTTCTGAAATCTTTGGCTTCAAAAATAAATCTCATCTATTTAAAATGAAACCTTCCATATGGGTGTGTTAGAGTAGCTGGCTGGAACTTGCACAGGTATCTTCTGTTAAGACTTTCCCAGCTTTTCCAGAAGCACTGAGTGGGACACAAGGACTTTTCTGTTACAAGTTGGACTAGGAAGTTGTGCCAAACATCTTGAAAGTGCACTTGAAACAGAAACAGCATTTGCATTATCCTCCCCTGTCATGCAATGGCTCTGCCTATGTTCTGCAGGTCTTTTCTAAAGACCCCAGTCCCTTTTGCTGCCGGAAGGGTACGGGTGTTAGGTGAAGTCAGCTCAGTCCTTACAGAGACAAGGCACTGCAGTTTGATTTTTAAGAAGTTAGTCACGGTTGAACAAAATTATTTCAGTTAGGTGGCATAAAACCTGCTGTGAACCATGAGGTTTACACTGAGATAGCCAGTTCCACATAAAACCTGCCTTTCACTTGAGGCTTTAGCGTTCCTGTCACCACTTCCTTGCTGAAACACAGAAAAATAGAAGTGTCCATTCATCTGTCTGAGTCAATGTTGACAAAAGGCTAAACCCTTGCAAACCTCAAGATTCCTCAGTTATATGCCTTGGAATATAATGTATTTCTTCACTAAACCTTCATTCCATTAAGTAATCTACAGTTTTCCTTTTTCTTACACATAGCTGTTTTCCTTCTGGAACTTAAACCTTCTAGTCCTTTTCACATGGGAAACTTGTAAAAAAAAATATTACCCTTCTGTCTCCCAGTGTATTCTATCTGGTCCACACTGTTAAATTCTTCCTACAGCTTTCTCTTTTCTGCGCTCACTAATGCATTTTTTTTCCAATATTTTCTTGGAACAAAAAGGAATTTTAACTGCACAATTGTATTTGTTTCCTTATAGAACGTATTTTTCATTTTTAAAGGTGCAAAGTTGATTAAATAATTAACACATGTGAATTAGAAATAAAGTACAATTTTCCTTTGAAACTGAGAATTACATGTGCTGCTTTTCAGAGTTTCAGCTACAGTTATCAAGGTCTGGAATATTCTATACAAAGGTCTGCAGAAAGCATTGTAAGTGTTAGTTTTGTGCCCTGGCTATGAATACAAAACACAGAAATTATAATTATACACGCTTATTTTAAGACTGTTAAAATTCTGTTTGCATGGTTAGTGGTCCAGAAGTCTGACCTGGTGGGCAACTGATCCATACTACTGTTCATACCCTGAATCCATTTTTGCAATCTCGGATAAGTGCAGAATGACTCTTTTTTTTTTTTTTTTTTTTTTTTTTTTTTTTTTTTTTTTTCTTTTTTTTTTTTTTTCTTTCCTAATAAGGGATTAGAAATCACCTGGGAGGACATTTTCCCCTTTTGATGTAGCATGTCCTTCACACTAAACTACTCTAGGTTAGCCTGACATAAGTAGATCTTCTTTCATGTGCATCAAAAGCCAAAGAAGATCAATCTTTTAGGTCTAAGAACCCATTTAAGTGCTGTTTGCTACCTCTGTTGCTGCCACTCCCTTACTGACTCACAATATCTGGAACTCAATTGCCTTGGGGGTTGAGCAACAATAAAATATTAATTTGTGAGGCTATGTGCCAAGAAGGTGGCATAAATAGGTACCAATTTGAGTGGATAGAAACCTACTCTTTTTATTACCATCACAGTTCCAGTTTCTGCTGAATCATGGGGTAATAGAGACAAAATATGTTTATGTCCATACTGCATTTGAAAGATGACTATATTTGCAATCAGTAACCAGAATACAAATTCTGGTGAGCAGCTAGAACTTCCTTGAAGGCAACGAACATTTTTGATCTATGGCATGGTTAAATAATGCAACTCGCTCATAAAACCACCTCTGCTCTAGAAGGTACACAGCATGATCCAGCATTGCTATTTAAAATAATAAACTACGGCTGACATGTTGGGAATGTAAAACATAAAAGAGTGGAAGATTTAATTTCTTATGCAACAGGAAGAATCTGAATGAACAGACAGTAAAAAGGATAATCTAATTCTGAGTGCTGTAAAATGTAAGAAGTACTCAATGTGGTACTTAGCTGGCCTCTAATAAAAGCATAGCCTCCCTTCTGACAGAGGAAAGGCTCATATATTAGAAAGCAAGAAATACAACTGCTCCTTGGAGCTGGAAAGCAGGGATGTGAGGTGAGATAGGTGACCGTTATCGATGGTAAAATAGGAGACAACGTAAAAAAGAAACACAAAAAGGGCTGGAAGAACCACTGAAATCTTGTATTCCTTCCTCCAGTCCTTCTCTGGATTGTAATTATGGCACTTCAGTGTTACAGAGGTGGCCATTACATTGGAAGCAGATATTTTTAAGGATTTGGTTTGATTTGGTTTGGCTGGGTTTTTTTGGGTGTTTTGTTGGTTGGTTGGGTGGTTGGTTTGGTTTTCCTGACCAGGTAGTCAACATTTGTTAAATATGGGTTTCTTCTTTGATATAAATATGTAGATATATGTGTACGTACATATACATGCACACAAAACACAGACATTTACTATACTAAAGAATCTGGGAGAATGCAGGTTTTATTTGCATTTCTCCATTATTGTTTCCTTCACTGTTGAAAATAGCAAAAGAACCACCAGGAGAATAAAAAACATTATTTTTGAAGATGAACATAATATTCAACTGTGTCAAAGACTGCCCAGTGCTAAAACATGTGCTGATGAGACCCACTGTCTTCAACAGAGGGTACTGCAGCCATCCTGGGTACATTCCAGTCAGATAGATCCTAAACAGAATCATTCAGTTTTACTTTCATGCCTTTTGCAGCATCTGCATTATCACCAGTTTTCAAAACTGTGCATTATATTCCCTGCTGGGTGTGTAAGCTCCTGCCCTATTACATACTTAATGGGTTTATATGCCAGTGTACTTGGCTCTCTGTGCATGTGCCTGTGTGTATAAAAGCATTAAAAGTTGTCTTTTGGTAAGCTCTGTATTGACTTCTACTTTTATATCAGCTTTAAGGGCTGAAATGTGCTTTATATTATGCAGAAGGATTTTATGATGATGCTATTGATAATGGATATGGCTCACCAACTACAGAATACTGTATACAGCAAATAATAAATTTTCTACTGGTAATACACAACTAAAGTACATTGAAACCACACTACAGTGACAAAGCTGATGCTGTGACCAGGGTAACAATTCATTGCTGTCTAAGAATCTGCATCCCAAAGAAAAACATGGCTCTAGAATATGGCAAAACCTCTCTGAAAAACTGAAATAAATAATAGGTTATTGGTAATGTTTATAGTTTAAACAGGGCACTGAAACTACAACAATGTCATGTTGCCATAGATATAGTCTCCTTCAGCATATTTCTAAGTTAGTTTTAAATACAAAACATTTTCAGGCAGGAGGCAAGAATGAGTTTTATTAGCACATGTCTTTTGCTTAGATGTATGGCAATCATTTTATCAACCCAGCACAGACTAAATTGAGATATGGCCTTAGTGAACAGTCTGGACTGTTCAAAAAGGTTGGATAATCAAAGAGAATATATTCCTTAAATAAATAAATTACAAACCCACAGTGGTGCAGGTAGTTAATCCACTGTACTTTAAATCCCAGCATAAAAATACACCTGATAAACCAATTACTTTATACTTTTTTAGGGCTGTCTCTTTAATTCTCTACTACATTATTCTTTTCAAAACATATTCAGGAAATCATTGTTCTGTGACCAACCTGAGGTTTTATATTTATTTTTAGAATTGTTCAGAAGTAGGTATTGAAATTTCTGCTTCCATAATACAATAATTTCAACTGGAACCAAAGCAGTGCACCGGATTAAATTTTTTATTTACCAGCAGAATACTGATGTACTGCATTTTTTGGGCATTAAAGCCACGTGACTAATTAGCTGGCATAGAACATCAGTAGATGACACTCAAGAATACGTAACAACGCTGGTGTATTTTGGAGCCCAAACAAAATTTCCTGTGGTGTGACCCAAGACTCTTCTAGCACACTGCTTTGTAACCACTCTTCACATCTGTGCCCTGCACAAGTCTCCCTGTAGCCAGACTCAACCACCTGCATATAACAGCTGGGCTACATTTGAGCCTCTGAACCAATTTTGGTGGGATGAATTCTTAAAAATGACATGGTTGGTTTTCATCTAGTGTAACTGTGGTGGGTTCACCTCGGCTGGCTGCCAGCTGCCCACACAGCTCTTTTCATCCCACCTTCTAAATAGGACAGAGGAAGAAAATAAGGTGAAAACCTCATGCTTTTAGCTAAAGCCAGTGAGATTACTTACAGATTACCATTACTGGCAAAACAGCCTTGACTCAGGCAAAATTATTTTGTTGCTAATTAAAGTAGATTGGGATACTGAGAAACAAAGACAAAAACTAAAATACTTCCCTCAACATCCCTCTTTTTCCCAGACTCAACTTCACTCCTTCATTCCCAACAGCTAACCCCTGACTCCCAAGTGGTGGTCTGGGGATTGAGGAACGAGGGTTGTGGCCAGTTCACAGCAGTTCACACCTGCTGCACCTTCCTGCTCCATGATTCTCCTCTGCTCTGGTGTGCGTCTTCTCCACGGGCTGCAGTCCTTCAGGAAACTGTTCCACCATGGGTCCTCTGTGGGGTGCAGTCCTTTAGGATAAACCTACTCCAGCATGGGCTCCCCACAGACTGAATCCTTCAGGGCACCTCCACCTGCTACAGTGCAGAGTCGTCTGTGGACTACAGTGTGGTTACTTGCTCTGGTGTAGTCCACCATGGGCTGCATGAAGAAAACCTGCTTCCCCATGGTCTTCTCCAAGGGCTGCAGGGGAATGTCTGGTCCAGAGCATGGAACACCTCTGCACCTCGCTTATTTACTGACCCTGGTGTCTGCAGGGCTGTTTCTCAAACTTTTATCCTCGCTTCTAACTGCTGTGAAGCATTTTCTACCATTTCTAAAGTGCTTTTGCAGGGAGCTTGGCTGATGGGCCCAGCTCTGTCCTGTTGAGGGTCCATTACAGAGCCAGCTAGAGCTGGGTCTGTCCAACGTGGGGGCCTCTCCTCACTCCTGCAGCCCCCCATTACAACACCTGCACATGGACACCCAGTGCTCAGGACATCCTTTTTGAAGCACTGCCATGAATGGGCAGGAACTTGCTGCTTTTGCCACATGCAGCTTTTCCAGAGGAAGATCTCAGGCTACTTCATCCTGGTGTCTCTGTCCTTTCTCAGGAAAGACTTAAAAACAAAAGAAAAAGACATGCAAGAAAAAGAGTTCCAGCTCAAATGTTGAACTTTGAAGATCAAATAATAAGCAGTTAATAAGTAGTTGAATTCACTTTTAAGAAAGTTTGTGTTTCCTTAATATCTAAGAGTCCATTTCAAAGATGATGATGTAAATATGATACATACTGGTACACATGTTGATCATCAGTTTAAAAACACCTCCTCAATAATAACAATTTTTAAAGTGAGAGGAAAATAGTAATGCATTTCCATATAAGTTAACTAGCTCTAAACTGTCCTACAGGCAGTATCTGAGCATCTTTGCAGATCTGACAGTGTGTTAGCTTGTCTTTTCACAACAATCACCAGTGTTACACATCAGCTATTTCAACAAAATATACAAAAAGATTCTCATCTCATAAAGTAATCTGAACCACTTTGTTGCCTTCTCTTTTTTTTGACTCCCAGCCTGTTTGCAGCATTTGATACAAAGGTCCTTCAATGTCAGTCTAGTCCAGTCATCCTGGCTCATTCTCACCACTGTAAAACTGACTTTTCCTCTGCTCTGTCTAAAGAAAAAGAAGTTGTGTTATTTAACTTTACCAAAAAAAACCAAAACAAACAAACAAAACAAAACAAAAGCCAAAAAAAACTAACAAACTAAACAAAAAAAACAACCAACACCTAAATTCCTCATGACAGTATCTTTCTTTCCACAGCTGAAAATTTCTTAAGGGTTTTTTTGCACAATTATGTGAGTAATTCTATCACAGTGCTTGAATATGAATTCATGAGTACTATTAAAACATCATCAACCAGAAAAGTGAACCCCCAGCTATAAGATGATATTTTTTCACATTTCATTTAACCATAAAGAAGCTAAGGGCTTCTGACTAGAAAATAATCCACTCAGAAGGAATGAAGATCTTTTAACAAGGCTCTTCAGTTGCTTGAAAAATGTTTTCTGCCTGAATCTTTATTTTAGGTTCTTTCTAGGCTTTCCATGTGAAAAACAACACATTTAAGGAAGTAAGGGCTGTTGTGAGCAGAGAACCCTGCAGTAAATTCATCTTAAATATGCACCATCCAAAGCCCAAAGCCAAAGCACTGTGAGCAGATGTTTTTTTCCCTGAGTGACTTGTATATTAACGAAAGTAAAATGATGCATCTGAAACCTGCAAAAATCAACATTTTCTATTACAGAAAGCAGCAGCATCTCCTGTGGTTGGTTCTTAGAATTTGTTTATGAAACAGAAACTTCTAGGGAGAAGAAAAAAGTCTTCAGTTTTTTAAGTGATATGATGCAGAAGCTGAAGAGAAAACATTAAAACAGGTGCTATTTGCAATTATTTTCTGTTGCAGTATCACCTAGGGTCAAATTCATATCATAAATGAATGCTGAGTTTGTGTAGGCCTGTTTAGTCAGCACTAAACCTAAAGAGAAGTTCCTACCAACAGTGCTTTGTGGTTAAAGCAAGAATCAGGGAACAAGAAAATGAAGAAAATGAAGAGATCTTCTATTTGTTAAATATGATATATTTATTTATTTTAGGGACCCAAACCATAAATACAGTATTGAATATAGACAGAAAATCCAGTCTTCCAGTAATGTCACATTTTACTGGTAAAATCGTCATTACTATCCCATGCCTGATGACATATTTGGCTTTCCCTTTCTGAAAACTCCCAGATCGTGATGAGAATGAACATACATAATATGTAAGTGTTAAGACCATGCAGAAGATGATGGAAGATTCTGTGATACTTATTGTAACACTGACACTTTTATTCAAAATCCAACACACACCCTCCTTGCCCTTTTCCTTCAAAAAACAAACCTCTTTTCTTTCAGCAGTTTGTACAAATACTCTTCAGATTGTGTGCAGAAAGAAATTCATACAGGGGAACAAAGAGGTCCTGAACAGTGAAATGGAAAGTGGGGTTTAGATTATCTTAGCTAAACTTCTTTCCATTTCCATGGAAATCAAACATAATGATAAAGAACCGTTGTTTTGCACCGTTGGAAAACAGGCGTGCAAATGATGTGAAGGAATGGCAGCTAGTTAGTCCACACTATCTGAAAAGATGATAAATGATGTAATAATTTCCAGTCATCCCCCAGTTGGTCTCTCCGAACTGGAATTTGGCTCAGAAAATGCTGAAACACAGAAGTATTGTTCTAGCTCATTAGCTGCCATCCTCTGTTGCAGAATAAGTGCCTTACATGCGCAATATTTGCTCCAGTCTCTGTTAGTTAAAAGCCTTGTAGCACTCTGAAGTGCAACAGTCCTGGCCATTAAGGCTAAACTTCAACAACCCACAGACCAAGGGGACAGAGGAAAATATGTAGGGCAGTGAGAAAGACAATTAGAAGACAAAAGTGGTTTCCAAGCTACCAGTCCACCTGTAGATCATAATGAGGTAGCAATGGTGTCTTTTGCTCAGCCCTAGAACTATATTATCCTTCTAATATTTTCGGGTAAAAGACTGGCAAATCTGCAATGGATCTGCACATTTCTTGGTGTATGTGAACATCAGTTTAGTAAGTCCCCCAATTTAAAGTTTTTCTTGGTTGTATTAAGAACTAGTAGTTGTGGTAGAAGACAGATGTGAAATGTGAAGTACAGGATAATCTTCCTGTGAAGCTGGAACTGAGATCTATAAATCTCTCTGGAGGAAAACGGAGAGTGAAGTATATTTTAATTTCTTGCATTTTGCCTGAAGGAAGGATGCAAAGTCAGAATGATTTCCTGCTTCGCAAACCGAAGATAGCAAAGTCTTGTCAACCTAGCAACTCTTGTAAAAGTTGTGCCCTAAGAGGCTTCTGGAGGAACTTCCAAGGGAGAGCAGAGTCTTTTTTAGGATGGCAGAACTCCCAGAATGACACACTACTGCTTTCAATTACAGCACTCCATAGTCATATTGAAAGCCTCAACCCGATTTAACATGAGTTCTTAAGCCCTTGATTTACACTAAGAATTAAACTTGCTCTTCTCAGTCAAAGTGTGGGTTGATTGTGTGCTAATAGCAAGAGGAAAAACGTCTGGGAGAGCTACAACCTGTCATGAGATAAAAGAAAAAAACTAGTTACTGCTTGTTGAAATTCCCTCTAAACTCCTTCATTGCAAATGAACGCTCAGATGATGAGTAGGAGGAGGTAGCAAGCACGGTGATTTGTTCTGTAAAAAACAATTCTGTGTTCTCCCATATAAACCTAAAAAGTAAACAAAGGTTGCGTGCTCCAAAACTGCCTAAAGAAAACCCAAAATTTCAAAACTGATATGTTTTTTTTTTTTTGTAAATAAACCCAAGTCTGCAGTGTCATCTTTTCTCTGTCTTAGGTAGCAAATGCTACAGAATCAAAACACAAAATGTGGCGTTAGATGTGCTTGCTCTACTCAGATTTTTAAGTAGTACAAGAGCACTGATTTCTACAGCAAATTAAAGCACTGGACTTTTTACTATTTTATTTCAACTTCATATTTATACTCAGTAAAACTCTGCTTGTCACTGAAACATCATTGTGTGCAAAAACAGAGTAGCCCTGTGAATTCAGACCATATTCTTTGTTGGGTATCTTAAGACAGAATGTTTACTGGAAACTCAAGTCCATTCTGACATCTCTTACCAGCAACAGACTGACTGAAATAATTAGTACAGAAAAAGGTAATGATTTTATTTTTTTATGCTTATACATTAATGAAAACAAGATTATATCCTATGGATACATTCTCCCACTGACATTTTAGACAGGATAAGAAATTTTATTTTTTTAAAAGTTATTAAAAGACAATGCAAATAATCAGTGAGTCAGTTAATGTCTTATTCTTCCTATATTTCCAATGACTGAAATGACCTACTGACTAAATTTAAGAGTAAGTGAAGAAAGTAAATTGCCACTGTATTAACAATTAACAGTGTGATCATTTTCTCACTGTATCTATTAATGTAATATCTAGAAACTGTAACCTAATTTTTATTCCTGTTTGACCCCTGAAATATCACAATGTTCATTTCTGACTTTTAAACTATTTCTGATACCAAAAATCCAATCTTTTTAATATTCTAGATAAATCCTGGTACAAAGAAAAGCAGAATAGATCATACTGAATGTAAGACTCTAATTACACCAAGCCTCTGCAGCATAATTAAACATAATAAAAAATAACCTTCTATCAAAATGGTTAGATAAGCAAGATATTGAAAATGTATGAGCTACTTCTCCCCTAAATTAAGTGTTCCCTAGGTTCACAGTGGTATTTTTCAAAGACTGCTGTCTGCATGTGCATACAAAATTTAATTTTTTTTCTTTAAAAGCCTAATTTTTGCATGGCCATTATTATGTGACCCTTTTTCCACTGAGAGTGTTGTGTAGAAATCTGATTTAGATGAGGTGTTGTCTGCTGAAAATCACAGGAGAGGAACTGTGTCATCTTTTTCATGGAAAGGATAGACCTAATTCTGGATCTTCAAATTCATGAAGGCAACTCTGCACTTTACAGACAGATACAAAGAAAAAGTTGTTGTTTCTGTAGACCCTGATCTGTCCCTTCAGGGTCTGGATATGTAGAAAAATTCCCCAGCAGGTTCTCTCTCCTCTTTCTGACTCACAAGGTAACAATCTGTAGCAGCAGGAGTTCCCTCCATAACTAACCTCTGCTCCAGGACCATGGGTTAGAGCACCACAGAGCCACAGCCTGTCATCCGCAGCCGCAGGTGGCAAGACCATGAACCACCTCAATATACTTTGCTTCTCTTTTCTTGCTTCTGCCCCTTTCTAACTGGAACAATTCCTCACTCCTGTCATGTCAGGGTGAGTTAAGAAAGCATATTTTATTAAAATACAAATCATAACAGTATGGCTGTGTTTGATGATAAAGTATTTTGATGGTGGGCAGAATGTTTTTAGGGGAGCCTGGAGATCATATCAAGACATGTCTGTGCAGAAGTCCACTGCTGTGGTGGGCTGCAGAGACAAACTATCCTGATCCCTCCCTACTGCTGAGATCAAAGAAACAATCTTGGTAGCCAAGGTCACAGCCTTTGCAAAACAGTTCTCTAGCCCACAGCACGACCAGCCAAACCATTACCTTACAAAATCAGTGTTTCTAAATTTACTTCATTCTCAAAGGTCTTGCAAAACCTCCCGCATTTCCCTAAACTGTAGTGTCTGAAAGGTCAGAGTTAAACAGCTAAGAACTGATTGAGGGGGAGGGGAATTTCTCCTATAGCTTCAGCTTTCAGTATTTTCTTGATTCCACCATAGTATAGGATCCTGCAGTTCAGATCAAATGGAATTTTTATGAGTCATTCTTCCTGAGTAATAAAATATTTATATAGTCTTAGTGTTACTTTATTTCATTAATAATCCTGTTGTCTTCAATGCAACTGCAAAAATCTGATCTGCATATAAATTCTAGGGGAAAACAAAATTAATCCATTGGCATTAAAAGGGTAATTTGAAGACAAATCATCATTGGCCACACAGAAAGAGCAGAATTTTCACAATGAATTTAATGTGGAATCAAGAGATTTAAAATAATCTTTAATCTACCTCCTTAAACACACTATCAGGAATTCTGGTAGAGGAGTATAATTGCAGGGCCTGAATCAAGGAATAATTGTTAGGGTTTTACATAGTGATTTATATCCCTGACTAACACTGCAGTGGTTCCACATGGAACCAATCTTTCACCACTTATGTTTATGAGATAGCCATTTATTTCTGACCTCACTAATCTATAAAAACATAACAACCACAAAAGAATCTCACATTTTAAAAATTGTATTGTAAAAACTCTAATGGGCTTGGACTAAAGGATCTATTACAAAATTAACTGCATTTGAGTAATACTTTGAATCTGTAATTAGTACCATGTTCTACACTAAAATAAAGATACCTAGCAGGGCAAAGGCAAGTAAATTCACTGTGATTCATAAAGTCACATTGATTATCATTCAGTGACCACCAATTGTAAAAAATGTTCACAAATACTGAAAATTCAGTGAGTTTTGGATTAACTAACCTTTCTTCCTGTGTCCTTCTGGAAAATGCTAGCTTTCCTCCTTGTTAAAGTAATTCAATAAGCCTATCAGGGAACAACCTGTGTTCCCAGTCACAAAACCAGAAAAATAATTAAGGTGTAACAACAAATAATTAATCAAATAAAAATTAATCCTGCAAAGATTTTTTTTCAGATCCCTGTGATTATCAAATTAATTCCAGGAAAACAAGACTTATTTGCAAACCTGTGTGAAGCATGGTTGCTGTTTTGCAAACAAGTGTTCTTGGACAGGAGCTCAGTGACCTGGACTGTGCTCCTGTAACAAGGTTTGCAGGTTCAGCTCCTGTGTTTATTCCAGAAAGGACAAGCTGGGCTACCAGAGATGTTCTGTTGTAGCACTTGGCTTGAAATCCCTCTTTCTACCCACAATAACAATTTTTTTCAGCTGAACATTCACACAGTGCTAGCGACTGAGCTTAGAGGGATTCCCCTTGTGTCTACCAAAACACATGTACTTCAAACACCATCAAAAAATGACAATTCTACACAAGCCTACTAACACTTGCCCAACTCAAATATCAAAAAGGGGAGTCCTGAGTCGGAAGGAGGTGACACTAATCACATTTACTGACTTTTATCCCTACTGGACAGGCTGTGCAATTTCATGCCTGAACATTTTGAACAACTCACCCCTCCCAGGTTTGCAGGGAGGGCTCCCACAGACATGGCACACCTATGAAGGCTTCAGAACTGTGGTGTGATGTTCTGGTCTGCTCCTCTTTGTCTCTGGTGCAGTAAGTTAGCCAACATCTGTACCTGTGCTCTGCAACTCAAAGGGAACAGTGTTCAGTATCTTTGCACACCATGAGATGCTCACACTCACGAGAGTAGAGAAAAAGCACCTGAATTTGCTGAACAAGGTATCTTGACAAGCTTCTGTTATTTCTTTTCCACTGTCTAGAGTGGGAGAAATACACTGAAGCAACTGCAGAGTCTGTCAAAGCAAGTTAATCCAGGCAGAGATCCTGTAACACAAGAATTGGATTTACATGTTAAAAAAATTAAAATAATAATTAAAAAAAAAAAAGTAAATGCTTCTCTGCCTATTGTATTGTGATTACAGCTATGAGTTTTTAAATGCAGCACAATTATTCTCTAATTGCTAGCTATTACATTACTATAGGCTGAAGAGAGAATTAAAGCTTTCAAATCTCATTTGAGCTGCTCTGGCACTACAGGGAGAGAATCCTGAATACCAAATGCCTTGCAGCTGGGCCAGTGTCTCTCCAGAGGAGCAGGGTAGATTGCACAGACCGTAGAGTAAACATCTGCTGCTCCAGCTCCAGCTGCATGATGAAGCCTTCTACAAAGATGTTTGTCTGAGGCAGATGCAGCCCTTGTAATTAAAGGCATGCACTTTAACCTTTTTTACATTTTCATTTTTTTGATAGCATCCTACCAACAGCTCCTAGGACAGAAAAAAATCATCCATTCTGTTAAAAAACAAACAAATAAACAAACAAAAAAATCCTACTATAATACTCAGATAGGCAGCAGGTACAGGCTACACAAGTTCCTATGTCAAAAACCCACAGGTTGTTGTCTTTGCTAAAGTTTGACTGACTTTTCAGTGCAAAGATGAGAGTCTGGAGAATTTTTCACCTCACCTGTGCTATTTCATCGTGTTCGGCCATCCATCAGCAATTCAACCCCAAAATCCTTTCTTAATTTGTTCCTACAAATACTTTCCACTGAATTAAGATCATTTACAAATATAAACAAAATAAAAAAGTTGTACATGAATGAGAGGAGTGGTCTTGAAGAGTGTGTAGATAAGCAAAATTAACTGCAAATTATAAAGGTATCACAAAAAAATAAAAAACATGTCAAAGTCTAAAAGATTCTGTCCCTTAGATAATATACCCTGAAAGTAACTTCATGGCACACAAACATATCTTAATGTTTATCTACTGATGAAAAGCAGGTAGTTCTGTTCTTTTTTTTTTTTTAAATAAAAGCAAAGCTTCATATCTGTGTCTCCCAAATAACAAGAATATCACTTAAAATAGGAGTTTAATGAGGAAGACACGTATTTTGGACATCCTGAATAATTCCTTTTCATCTTGCTAGATGTATTGTAACAAGTTTTCCAATATATTGATGAAAAACATTTTTGTTTTATCTTGAAGATAATTTTTAATAGATACAGAAGTCACCGTTCACAAAAAGGGCAGTGAAAAGCCACCTGGGCCAATAACCTTAACTTCACCTCATTGGAAAGATGATCTTGTTTTATCCAAGAGCAAAGCTTTGGAGCAAGACAACCCATATCCCAGTAGTGTCCAGACTAAGCTATGGCACTTTCTTGTCTGTTGTAATAGTACATTATGTGCTTTATGTCACATAATGTACTATTTAACTGGAGAAAGAGGTGAGGAGGACCCTGCAGCCCCATGTTACAGGCCTTCTCTTCAAACTTGTTTTTAACCTTCTGTAGGAAAAATGTGATAGAAGGCCACCCCAAAATACTCTATGCCCTGTTAGCTGTATCACTTCAATGAGAAATAAGAACTTTCAGCTTCAATGCTTATTGCATTTTTTGACAGAAATCACTGTCCATCCAAGATACTCCTTCAGGATTGCTAGATTCAATTCTTCCCAACTTATTTTTGGGAAGGCTGTAGGTGACCCCCAGCTGATGTAGCCCAGTTGTGCAGATAAAACACCTCAGATTGTGTGTAACTGTGGAACTAGTGAAACTACATTATTCCAGTCAATAAACAACCACTCAGTGCAAGTTTACTCATGTCCAGCTTTCATAGCTCACCTCGCTGAACTGTCATACACACACCCTCTGATCCAGCTGGAAAATTTGCAGAGAAGATATCCCTGGGAGCTAGAAGTTTTCCATCCTTGCAGGTTTGCCCTGAAATCTTGCATTGCTTACCTGTGCAGCATCCTATTACAAAACAGAACTCTAAGCAATATTAAAGGCATATCTGTTTTCCAAAACAAAAGCTGTTTTTAATTAGAAGGATAGCTAGAGCTACTTTCCAGCAGGTAGTGGCAAAGCTGGTTTTGAGAGGATTTACCCCTCAATCCCTTTTGAGCTATTTGGAATGGCAGAGTGAGTTGGAGTTCAAGCTACAGACACTCAGGATAAAAACACAGAGGAGGCACAGCGCTCTGCCAATGTGTTTTCAAATCAAGCACATGAAATTGTAAAGACCTTCAAAAAAAAAAAAAAAACAGGCTTCCCACAATCTGTTTGAAAGAAACTCATTAGAAAAGCCAGGACTCAAACCAGAATGAGCAAATGAAATCAAACAAAATACAAAAAGGAGTACCAGCATGGAAGAACAGAACAGCAACACCCCCAAAAAAGGAAATAAAAAACTCTTTCATATTTATTACCTGCCAAGCAACATGTAAAATTCTTATCTTTTTATCTGATTGCAGTGTACATACCCTAGATCTGTCAGGCTGTCTCAGCAGCACTCTCAAGCAGAGTGAGGAAGTAGGCAGATTGGTGTGGTTAAAAGGAGAAAGCTGTCTAGCAAAAGCTGATCCAGGACAAGCCCGTGTCCCTGCCTGGTAGTTCATACACCTAAGCAAGTGGAAATGCTCAGGAAATAAAGCTTCATGGTCCACACAGAGGGGAAGAGAAGTGCTTCTCTAGGGATTAAACAGTGCTGCAAAAGAAAAGATTTCAGCATTTTAATCTATTTATATACTTCTGATGCTGCTTCTCCTTTCTGTTCATTAATGTATGAAAAGTCTTAACACAGCTGCTGTCAGTCCATGATCCATGTTTCCCAGTTCTTGTGTTTTACTTTAATGTAACACCATTTAAAACACTTCTGCTTTTAAGAATGTGTACAAATATATTCAGAAAAACAAGTGAAGTGCAGCCCCATAATCCTTATCTGGACATTTCTGGGCATTTAAGATAGTCTGATTCCTTCTTATCTGGATATTTAAGATAATCTTATTGCTCCTACCAGGACCCATACAGATTACCCTTATTGTTTTTCCTTGCAATCACTTTTCTTACTCTTTTCTCCATTTATTCCAAAGCATAAAATAGGTAAATGACTTTATTTAGTCAGCAAGGAGTCTGGAGAACTGGAGTCACTGAGAGACAGGAAACAGCAGGAGGATAATTATTGAATGAATGACAGGCATATTTTGTTTCATTTTTTTTTAAAACAAATGAAGGTTTTTATCGAGTTCATTATAGCACAGGGAATCAGGGAGAAAATCCGAGTTGAGATGTCTCTGGAAATGTAAATAAACCCCCCACATTTCATGTCAGACTGGTATCTTTTCCTCATTCTAAAAATATTACTGTTTAAAAAAAATGAATAAAATTGATTGTGCTGATCCAAGGCATACTAAAACCACCATGAGACACTTCTTTCACTGGAATGTGCATTGAGTCGGATCTCCAGTGCATCTTTTATCTCTAATTACTGCCATCACGTTAAAGGATGAAACAGGTAAGAGTCTTCAGGAAACATATGCGTAAGATCTACAATTATAATGCATTCAGCTTGTTTATAAGCCTGCATTTTAATATCTAAACCCATTTTTAATAACTAAAAAGCATCCATAGTATGTGAAATCTGGTCCAAAATGTCTGCGAGGCACAAAATAAGTGTTTGTGGGGATGGTTTATCGCAGGGAGGAGAGCCAGGTGTGGAGTATTTGAAGAGTAACCTTGTCAGAGGTCACAGTATACATACCATAGCTAACAGAGGCGAATTTTGTGTGGTCCAAAAGCTTAGAACTAGCAGGATGCTGGTTTGGCTACGCTGGGAAAGTCATTTAGGTCCTTCTCTTCCCATACTCACATCAACCCCAATGTCTTAATTAACTCAGGGAAATCTGGAGGAAAGGCAGAACATGACTGAAAACCAGATGCTATCCACCTTCACTGGATAAACAGTGCAGCAAGCTAATAATATGTAATTTATGACCCAGGTGTTTAGCATAATCATTGCCAAGTACCCTTAGCAATATAGCCAGGGATAACTCTCAAATATTGTTTAGCCTTAATGTCTGCTTTAAACTATTGTGCTTTGTTCAGTGTCACTGCGAGGTCGTTTATGAATGCACAAACCAGCCCCCACCATTAGAACTGCATCTACATTAACAAAAATATCCTGTTTCCAAAGTACCAGATGTTGCTTTCTGAAGAGGTCTATTTATTACTGATTTATTTAGGTTACCCCTTGAAGTGGTTTATTTGTTTATTAAAATGTATTCAGACAGGAAATGTTTTAAGCAAAGCCATATGCCTTGTCTCAAAGTAGGGCATCTCAGACAGCCATAACAATAAATGTTGGTTTTTAACTCAATGATATAAGCATGTTATATTTGAGAATTATAAAATAAATCAGTACATAAAGTTTTAAAATATCCTATAAAATCTTAACAGTTTGCTGACATGATTATTTCCACTTTTGTGCTGTAGTTAATGTCTAGAGAAAGCAAACACATGTGGAAAGGATGCCATTAAGCACAGTCTTTTGAAGTCATCATAAAAGTTGGTCGTGCCTCTCCACTCGCACTGGGATGAGTAATTGCATGGAAACCAATCAAAATATGTCAATTTCATCACAAATAAGAGCAGAATGATGCTCCAAACAGCTCTAGCTCAATTTCTTCAAGGGTAGGATATAAGAATAAGTGAAATAAACATAAACACAAACAGAATTGCACATCATTTTGGGGATTTCTAAGGCAAACCACATCAACTCTACTTAGATCAAGGGCTTCTAGCCTCATCTCATCAGACCATAAAACAAGGAAAAGCCAGACACGGTTGAATGATGAGAAGTCATGGGCTCTGGAGTCCTTCTGCCTGTTGCTCTCAGGCAGCAGCTTTGATGGGTCTGTCACTTAGAGCAGACCCTGGGCTTCTGCACTCCTAAATCTGCTCTAAATATGGAAAAATTGCAGAGTTCCCTGACGATAGCGCTAAAAGGAGCCTAGCACAATTTGCTGGTTTTGAAAAGCAAATAAACATGCTCCTGGGCACACATAACGACTTCCTCAGGCTGCAGTTCACATCTTAATAAAGACCATGCAGAACATTGCATTCTTTCATACACACAGCCTGCCACAGAGCTTTGATAATGAGCTATGAGGTTTGGAAGAATGACATCAACTGCAGTGAAAATGATAACATTTAAATTAAAATGTCCCTGTTGCCAATTTAAATACCATTTTTAAAAAAATAACTGGATCTCAAGGCCAGATGTGGCTGCCAGGCTATAATACTTACACAGTATTAAAAGTCTTCCTTCCCTTTTTAGCTGTTACAAAGCAACAGAAAAGAAGGGAGAAGTATAAAAAGAGCACATTGATAGTAAATTTGTTAATATCTGTGTGTTGACATTTAAAACAGAAATTTTATTTTAAAAGAGGTATCAGAGCTGATGAAATCTTTGCAGGAAAGTGAACAAGGATCTTTCTTCAACAGCTCCAGGCCACAATTTACTGGCATATTGTTCTGATTTGCAGCAGTGATGCTCCATTCATTGATTCCTGACCCTGAGAAAAGGAGTCAGAGAGACAAAAGAAGCCTGAAAACTCCACCTTGCCATTTACCATGGCTCCATGTAAGTGCTCTTGGTGAGGCTGAGATCTAAGCAGTAAAATGCCCAGGGAAGAAAGCTTGCCTTGTTATAAAGACAGACAACCTGGAATGTACAGTTCTCATCATTCCTATCCTCTTGGAAGCTGCCTATAAAAAGCAACCTAAATGTGGTTAAGTTTATAAGTCACATTTTCGGGTGGGCCATAGGTAACTGAAAAATTAGGTACTGATTACCTGTAGATAATGTATATATTTTCCACCAGGTTGGGAAATGAAGACAGAGATCAAATCAAGAAGTAAAGAAATTAATGGCATTGTCCAATGTTTGTTCACTTCTTTTCACCACTTAAACAGGCAGTAAACTTAAGCAAAAAAACCAGATATTTCCTCTGCCCAAATATTTCACTCCTATCTACCCATCCTGAGGAAGAGGTCATGGCAATTAAGTTCTCTTGCAGCTCTTCTGGCAGTGCATGGAGGACACAACAATAATCCAGAGTTTGTAAGGAGTTTGTGCTTTGCTGTGATGTGCAAGAGAAAAGTAAATGATGTCACTTACTGTATTCCAGAAGCACTTTAGTCACAGTAGTTTGAAGTGAAAGACTAATTCAAAGAGCTAAAGCTGTGGCTTAATTATGTCTCAGTTTGAATGTAGTGCTGAATGAGCGCCTACCAAAGGGAAATCCTAATGCTGCTACGTGCAATGAACAGGTATCACTGATTTCATCAGGTTTAGGACTCTGCCTTTTTTTCCTAGGTGACATTTTGGGCATTTTGGGGATTAGATGCTCACATACAGTCAGAATACTGAATGCAGTTTAAAGTGGAAAGGTACCAAGCTTTCCAAATTTTCATATCCAGAGGTAAGTACCTCAATTTCTAGTCAAGCCAGTAATCTGACTTCATCTGAAACACTCAGCATTTGCAAAGCTGATGTAAACAGTCTACCAATTTTGAAAAGTTATGTAGAGAAATATCCACATTCATTGTTTACAATGCAGAAAAAAAATAGTATTTAGAAAACTGGCTTGAAAGCCACAAGTAAATACAACTCATTAACGTAGCTACACGTGGCTGGCTGCAAGAGTCAACTCTGACCCTGCTCCTAAAGCACAGTACTTTCAACTTTCTAATTTAAAAAAAAAAAAGTGTACATTAACTTTGGAAAACACTCTTTTGAAGATGGGATTATAAAGAGTTTTTCCCACTACAGCTACTCCCCCTTACGCTTTTTATTTTAGCTTCCTGATAACAGTGATGAGGAGGATGGGGGAGAATTTAAACAGGCTTGCTAGAAACCTCCCATTAAAGAGAAGCCTTCTGGACTATGCATGTGGGATTGTTTAATAATTGCACAGTGTGTATTGTCTCTTCTTCTTTTATTGTACTGTTCTGGTTGATGTGTATTGACCTACTGACTGGAAGAATGGGAGTAAACAGACAAAGAATAAAGAAAGAAAAAGCTCTTATAGAAACACTGAGAAATGCCCCAGCCCAAACACAGAAAGGTTTTGAGACATATTTCTACCTGGCTTTCACAACGTTTCACATGGAAAAGGGTACAAGGTAGCTTGTGCATAAATCATATTAACCCTTCCTAAGTTTCAGCAGGGATAGTGATAATTACTTGTTAGTGGTTCTGGCTGACAAAGTCACCAGAGCAGAGTGGGAAAGTTGTTAAACTACATGGCACATCTTGTGCTTTATGAATAGGGAATATGTGCTGATAGAACAGATTCCAGGAGTGATGCCTCAAAAAATGCAGCATGCTGTTCAGTTTCTTAAATAAATTCTCCTAGGCTCAGAGTGAAGAACCCATCCCATGCTTCCTAGCCTTCTCTTCATTCTCACTCTGTAAATTCTTATGCATAACAAGATTAAACGTAAGTTTTCACTTCTTGTTCCCTTTCACAAAGAGAACACAGATCTGGATGCAGGGTAGTCTAGCACCACGTGTGTGATAAGAAACATGGAGTGTTAAGGACACCTGTAAGCAGAAAAGAAAATTATGTCTTGCCTTGTATTAATAATTGCATTCAAAGACTTGGTGCAGCAGTGCACTGCTGTTGATGAAAACACCAAACACTGGAGCATGGAGATGGTTTCAGATGTGTGAAACTGTTTCTCTTGAGACATGAAGGAGCAGGATATGGCATGGTATGGTATCATGCAGTCTGAAAAAATAAACAAGATTGTCTTTAATTAAGACTTTTACATATTCTTAAAAAAATATGATAGGATATGAGCAGCCAGCTTCAGCCTGAGCACCTCAATGATACCACAAATGACCCAAATACCATTTGCTGGCATTGCCACACTGAGAGGCTAATACATTTGTAAATGAGCTGTGCACAAATAAAAACAAACTACAGAAATAGCACAGACACACACTCAGAGGCAAAAGCAAAGCTGAACTACACTAAGAGAGAAGACTGTCATTCCAGAGACACACTTTTAGCTGTCAGGTGAGAACATCTTAGGACCAAGCAAGGGGATTAGCTGCTGTCATTTGATTTTCCTTCCTTCAGACATGGGAGATTCAGTACACTCTTCATAATTTATGAAAATAAACATCCCTGCATCACAGATGCCTCACTCCACCATCAGTTCACGAGGAGCCTTTAAGATCTGGAAATCAAATCAAAGACACAGTAAAACTTATTGATTCAACATCTGGAAAAAGCATCTCTGCTTTTTTTTTTTTTCTATTTAATTCTTGCCTGGGCACTCCTTGCCCTCCAGATTTTCCAAAGGAGACCTAATGCAGGCCAAAAGCACACCAAAAAACTAAGACTGATTACAAGCCTACAGCAAATAGGCATGATGACTGAATTCTGGAACAGAAAAATGATGTTTTTAAGCCATTGCATTGTTTCGAAGGTGGAAATTCATCAGCCTCCCTGCAATTTCAAGCAGTGGTTTTCAACAACCTTTCATCCCCATTCTCCTGCAATGGACATGAGGTGTAATGGTTTCAGTTTGACCAAGCCAGGCAGTTCAAAGAACTGCAATTTGGCTGAGGTGTTACTGTGAATGAAGGTTTATTTTAAGGTTGTGGATATTACTGAGCTAAGTTGAACCCAGGTGGTCAGAATAGTGACAGAGGTTATGAGATGCATTTGTTGCCATAAAGAAATCGTGACCTGTTCAAAGGGGCAAAAGGCTATAATAAAATTACAGGAAAGTAGTGTGGAGATTGTGGATAACTGAATGCAAAGGTAAATGGAGTATAACACAGAAAAACACAAAATTTAGGGGGGGGGAAAAGTGCACAATTAAGTATTGTTAATGAAAAACATTTTGATTCCTAAAATAAAATGCATTTCAGACAATGACAAAGTCAGAAGGTGATGACTGAGTGATTTTTTAATGTTCCCTTCTGTACCATGGCTAGAGTGTTTTTACTCAGAGGAGAAAACTGACCACACCCACTGTGATGGCTAGTAGTGATCTTTGGTTTTAAGTCTTTCAGATCTTGACTCATTTGGCTATCACTCTTTCTTTCAAGCATGGACGGGCACTTTCTGTGTGCACCAAAGTAGATTTTCTGAAGTAGAATATCTGGAAGATTTATTAGTAAACCAGTGATAGTTTCCTTTGTCCTTTCAGGCTGGTTAGTGTTTGATGCTTTAGAGAATCTGTGGACCTGGTTCTCAACAGACAAAAATAAATTAATTAATTAGCAAAGACTTTTTTTTCTCTAATGTTCCTATTCTTATAGTGTTCTCTACATAAAAACTTCTGACTGGAAGAAGCAGATCCTGCTCCAGCATCTAGCCTAGGAGCAGATTCTGTCTCCAGTCTGTGCTATGGAGACACAATTAACCTCATTTTTCTGGAAGCTAATCAAGAATAAGATGCTGACATTGCCTATTTCTGTTTAACACCTCATCCAATTTCCTAGCATAATAGACATTGTCTCTAATTTTAATACACTACTGTTATTTCTTAACAGATTACTATCAGGGAAGGTTTGAATGAATGATCCATTGTGCATGGTAATTTCACCTTACAGTAGAAGTACATGAGTTTTTTCATTAAACTTTATTAAAATAGTTTTAAAGATAAGCAAACAAAATATTCTGGAATAGAATTTTCATTGTTATAAATTAATTATAAGTAAATTATTTTTAATTCTACTTGGAAACCTCAAAAAAGCAAACCTGTTTTTCCATCAAGGGTCAGCTCTAAGATTATGAGCCAAAGACAGATGTCAGACCAAACCTAAAGTGGAGTCTTCCAGCTCATCAGACCCCAAGAAAATTAACACTTTAGGTTGCTGCCTAGGAGATGAAGTTCTGTGTTCTTGGAATAAGCCACCTTTTTCCACATCATAGAATCAATTCATTTGGAAAAGATCTTTAAGACCATTGAGTACAACCATTATCCAACACTGCCAAGTCTACCACTGAACTATGCCCCTCAGCATCACATCTACATGGCTTTTAAACACCTTCTGGGATGGGAACTCCACCACTTCCCTGTTCCGGGCCTTGACAACCCTTTCAGGGAAGACATTTTCCCTAATGTCTAACCTAAACCTCCCCTGGCACAACCTGAGACTGTTTCCTCTTGCCCTACCACTTATTACTTGGGAGAAGAGATCAAGCCCCACCTGGCTCCAGCCTCTTTCAGGGACTTGTCAAGAGGAGGTCTCCCCTTTGCTCCAGACTAAATCACCCCAGTCCCCTCAGCTGCTTCTCGTAAGACTTGTTGTCTAGACCCTTCCCCAGCTTCACTGCCCTGCTCTGGACACACTAGAGCCCCTCAATATTCTTCTTGGACTGAGGGGCCCAAAACTGAACCCCGGATTTGAGATGCAGCCTCAGTCAGTCCAGGGGGACGATCCCTGCCCTGGTCCTGGTGGCCACACTAGTGCTGATCCAAGCCAGGATGCTGTTTGCATTCTTGGCCACTTGGGCACACACTGGCTCATCTGCAGCTGGCTGTCAACCAACTCCCCCAGGTCCTTTTCTGCTGGGCAACTTTCCAGCCAATCCAAACCATCAGAGCCCAGACCTTTATTCTGAAACAACAGAGACCAGAGAAAGGAATAAAAACACTTCATCTAGTCAAATCAATGGAGAAATAAATAGCATGCTTGATTTCAAGGTTCCTCCTGTTCTCGTCCTCAAACATTCCCTTCTCATCTGTTAGATGAAAATACAGTTCTTGTAATACATCAAAGATCCTGGATGGTTTTGCATCTGCTTAGCTGAATAAACTCCTGAAGCCTCATTTGTTACGTATTGTTTTGTACAGTTACATGTACAACAAAACGTAGGTGCTATAAAGAACTTACAGATCTCCACCAGGCTCCTTAATCCTTCCACCCTGTGGAAAAGAAGATTGACAGAGATCAGAATGTCATAAAAAAAGCTTTGACTTCTGTGGTGTGAAACATTCATGCATATAGGACAAGTATGTTATCATACTGAGTTCACAGCATTCTGTTTGTGGACATGAAGCCTTCTGCTAGCTAAACAGCACAGTAAAACGGGAATTAATAAATGAGAACATGCAGTCACCCAACGTCAAGAAGTAAGGATTTAAAAAAATAAGTATATTTTATAACTTTGTTCTTAAATCAAAGCACACAAACAGTCTCAGACTCACTGGAAACGGTTCTACAATATTTTGACAAAAGAAGGAGTAGGAAATATACTGAGGAGGTTACAAAAGTGTCAGAAGCAAACAGATTACTATAAGATTAAAAAAAAAAAAAAAGATAGTCTGTTGAATATTGAGAAATTACCTTAATGGTGCACTTTGTGTTATTTTTTTATCACCTTTGATCATAATTTTTGTTCATCTCTGAAAATTTTTAGTTCAGTCCTTAATGCAGCAAAGAAATTAATGTACTCAAATAGTCAGGGCTAGATTTTAGCAGGATCAGGACTTCGGTTCTTTTGTAAAAACATGCATCTATAATTTCATCATTTAAGCTATGTTTTGACACAAGGCACTTATTTAACCCAGTTTATTCATTTCCAGGGAATAAATTTCACAGATTGGCTTGTCTGCATATCACATAATAAATATTACTGTGTAATAATTTAATAGGCATTTATACATTACTTTGTTTTGTGATGTGGGAAAGTAACATTTTAAAGCATGGAATTTCCTTTCCTAGCAACCAGTGACTTTTCAAGTTATTTTCATAGGCAAAAGACTCAGAAGGTTCTCCAAACACTCTGCAGATAAGATGCAAAAGTTTATGTGTCTGGGTTAAACAAGACTATATAGACATAAAAGTAAAACACTGTGTTTTGATTCGTGCCAAGGAATGTTCTAAAATTACTTCACTGGATTCTACATAAATTTCAAAGCAGAACTGCTAAATCTGAGGTGGTTTATTAGTTAGAGAACATACATTTTTTAAAGCTGTAAACAAAACCTCAGAGATAATCATTCAGGACCACTTACTGGCATAGTTCTTAGACTTTTTATACTCTCCTAAAACTAGCATGAACTAGATTAATTACATGTAGTCAGGTAAAAGAAATATTCTGAGTTTTCTGTTATTTTGAGCAGTTATTTTTAGGCCTAATAAAACCCAAAAACTTATCACGTGTGTTTGGCTATGAACGAGACAGAAAACCAAGAGCAACAGCCAGATATTTGCACAGCATTCAGTCCATTTCTTAGAACAAGCACCCAGTGACGATTTGTGTCCTGGCACTCTGAAGTATTGTAATAAATATTATAACTGAACTGCTGACCCAGTGGAAACTGTGATAACTTTTTGTGACATAAGTACAACTGAACTAAAATCCTAGAACGACAAGCTACCTGCAGCTTTAGTAGTTTGAATGGTGGAAACAAAAATTAAAGAAATTTGCCTTTGCTGCAGAAGTCTTTTAGCTTTTTTCTTTTTAAATTGTTTAAGATGGCAATAAAGGCTCCAAATTTATGACTATATTGGATGTGACTATGTGATGAGAGTGCTTTGCTGTCAAGTAATACACATATTTTGTTAGGAAAAGTATAAAGTGAAGTTGTTTTGAAACTTAGAATGTCAATAAGAGCACTCATAAGACAACAGTGATCATAACTGTGATGTACATGTGAAAACAATGTAAACAGAATTAATAATGTATGACCAGTAGGATTAGGGATCTTAAACATATTGTGTCTGGAGAGCTAGTTGCAGCCTGGTACTAACGGGTAAATTAGATGGTTGGCATTATAAAACTGTGTACTTGTAAAATTATTATTTAAGATTTTGCCATACTATTGCTCATCTTAATTTGCTGAGTCAAAAAGACTGGAAGCATGAAAGGAATAGTGTCTAGTGAAGATCTCACCATTATATGATTTATTTTATAATCTGTTGCATGTGACCAGTCAAAACCTATTATACAGAACAACAAGACCCTGTTTTATTTCTTTTTGGTCTTTTGCTAGCTAGCATTTTCCTTCTCAACTTAGCTTGTTCTTTCTTTAGTATA
>NW_008623426.1:56674-62414 GCF_000691845.1 Merops nubicus | reverse complement strand
CGTCAAAGTCTAATCTGTCTGCTGCTGCTGTTAACCTGTGAGCTCTTGGATGGGGCTCTCCCTGCTGTTTATTCACCTGCCAGGCAGCAGTGGAGAGGATTATTGACACATTTCTAACTCGGATTAATGCTCGAAAGGAAATGCTGGACCAAGATCCTCAACAGGTTCGAGTCAGGAGTGTTTGACAGCCTGAGTCACTCAGTGCTGCTGATCCACAGCTGCAGGTCCTGCTTATTGTCACTGTTTAATGAAACATTCTCTCCCAAATGCTAGCTGTCTGACCGAGTCAGCATCACTATCTCCAGGACCAATGGCTTCCTGTCAGCAGAGCTTGATAACAATCTGTTTCTTCTTGTTTATGTCTCTTAAAATCTCTCTTCTAAGTCTTTACATTCAGCATTAACATTCTCTGCTAGGCAGTGATGAGACCCCCAATGTCAATTCTGACTGCAGAACTGTGCTGAGGTAAGTAGGAATTGATCAGACCCCTGTTCATTCATAAAAGAATTCAGGCAGCTAAATGCATCATTTGACTATCATCTCGTTCCCAGTGACTCCTAAGGGACAGCCAGAGAAGATGTCTAAACGAAAACAGTCACTCACATCTGGTGTATGGGACCAAATATCTGCTGATTTTGGGTGGTCCTGGAAGAACTGGAGCTTGGTTGATTCAGACAAGATGAGGAGTGGAAACAGTCCTGGCAATCTGCAATTAAATTACTTTTAAAATATTTCCAGTAATCAAGAGGGTTTCAAAATAGGTTCACATATTCCAAAATTTTGGTGCTGTTTTTTTAGTGTTATTTCCTACATAGTATCTCAAACAATATGCTTTTCTCCACATTGTCTAAAATGTTTCCAAAGCAAGGAAGTCTTTGGAAGTCAAAAAATTTGCTATCTAAAAGAAGATTCCATATGTAAACACTGAACTCCATCTAGCAAAAGCCAGTTCATTGTAAGCTTCTGTTGCCTGTGTTCATATCAAGAGCCAGATGATGACACCAAACACTTCTATTTGTATGTGAGCTGTTCTTTAATGATTAATACAAGAGTTTGCTGCTGCAGTATTACACAATCGAAGCTGTTGAGACACAAAGCAATAACTCAGGTAACGTTTAACTTAACCTGTGTGTACTCCAGTGTTGGTGTATACAGGTGTTCGTGAGAGCATTTTCAATAAAGCAAAGGTGGTGCTAATATAGTTCAGTCATACCTCTTCTGTACAGGGGACTTGTGTCAGACTTCTGACAAAAAATAGAACAAAAAGGGAAAGTAGTTTTTGTGTGTTTTGACAGTATGGAGTTTCAGTTTGATAATGGACACAAGGCCAGGACAAATAAGCAGCTTGTCATTGGCAGTGTCAGTTGGCTTCTGTTCCATTGCCAGGCATTGTAAGGAAAACTTTTTTTAATATCTGCATGAATATCATGTCCCAGTAGCTTCAGAGTTACTGATGAACAGCAGAGATAAATGTGTGTTAATTACAGGTCTGTAGCAGAAATGTGTAACAGTTACTGACTTGTAGCAGCAGCTACAGTTGTAGTTCCCTGGACGACACAAGCTAATTGCTAGCAAGCACCAAAATACTCTGTGGAGGTTACTTCTCCTGCTGTTACACCTATGTAGTATTGCAAACACAGATCATCTCATGCACATGAGGCTTGATGCTGTGTCTTCAGCTGGTGTGAACCAGTGCCACTGAAGAACTCCTTCACTGGGTCAAATGACAGCTCCATCTCTCCTGGTGTGCTGTCCCCAAAAGCAGCTTGCAGGGAGTGCTCAGGGAAGAGCACAGGAAAACAGTGGTTTCCTGTCGATTTAAGGCTCAGGGAGGGTCTGAACCTGAGGAGAGCTCTTTGTTTCATGACTTCCAGTGGGTTTTGTTGTTCCTTCAGGAAGGTGTCCAGTTGCTCTGTTTGCAGTGCCCTGTGGCATGGTCCACAGCCAGACCCTGCAGGGTGGGAAAGCTGCTTCCTCTTGGTTTTCAGCTAGCACATAGCAAGTTCTGTCTGACCTTACTTCTGTATTGGAAATCAGAGAACAGCGTTCCCTGTTCATCATCTTCTCTGTGATTCATGACTGTGCATCAACCCAGCAGACCTGCACTGCTTTACATCAGGTGGGAATCTGTCCCTGTGGTCTCTATCACAGTGAGTACAACCCAGGGCAGATAAGACACATTCAGGTAGCAGACATCTTTCACCTTGGTGTAAGCAAAGGAGAGGAAACTGTGAGAGATGAAGGTTGAATGAAAGAAGGATATAAGGGGGTTATAAAGCAAAAACAGGAAAGGGTTGGACCTTGACAGTGGAGCTGGGAAGATTGTTCCAGGTCTAATGGAGAACGCACAAACCTTTTTGGAGGAGACCTGAGGAGCAGTGGAGGGAGATGAGGAGAAGAAAATAGTGCTCAAAGATGAGGTGCTTGTAGGCTCTGCTCCTCTCTGGAGAACAGACTAACAGCAGCAGGTGAAGTATATGGTTTTGTTGCTTTTACAATGGTTGCATCTCAATAGGTAATTCTATATAACAGAAGCTCGTGGCATCGTGGCATCTGTTGTTTACAGCTAGGTCAGTGCCCAGACAGCAGGGTGCCTTTGATGACATTAATCCAATAGAAATGTGCTCTATGGCAGGGTACAACTTTTGTGAGACAAGCAGCAAAGCAAAGCACCTGGCCCTGCCTGGGGCAGAATGGCCTCGCCGTATCTCATTCCTCGGGTAGCAGTCAGGGCTTTCTAAAAAAACCCATCCTTCTGCCTGTTTTAGAGCAGCAAGTACATCCTGCAGGGGATGGATGGGATTAAAATGGTTCCACCAATTGTCCTGAGTCTGTTCTGTTCATGTCTATTCAGTTTCTCTGAAAAGATTGGTGTGGCAACAGTCCCCTGCTGTTAGTTGAGCAGTATTTAGCCCTCCTTTTGTGGGCATAATTTTATGAAAGTCACCAAAATCTCCCTACTCTTCCCTTCTCTTGTACAGATCAGCAAAGATAAACCAGTTTAGTACTGTTCTTTACACAACACTGATCCACTGCTTTGAGGGAGTTTAGTGGTTTACAGAAGTACTTATGGCCAGTGCATGTCCTGGGAGAGTACAACCAGCATGAAAAGGAGGAGTAAATTTTCTAAGTGGTGCAGCTGTTTTGTGCTGGTTACTGTCCGTGATTCGTTAGAACTATATTCCAAAGGAGCTCTGGAAATCCATGGTGCCAGGAAGACTGGAGTCCACTGGAGCTCTCCAAGGTTTTACATCTGGTGGCTGCCTCAGACTCAGAGAAGCTAGATTCAGTCTTGACACATTTTTCTTCCCCCCTCTACAGTCAGCCAGAGGGACTGCTGATTTCTTGCAGATTCTATGGTCTTGTAGTATCAGTTCACACAAACAGAGCTATAGAGGAGTGGGCCCTTCTCATTTAAGGGATGTAATGGAGCTTTTAGTGAAAATAACCAGGCTGTGCTCAGTGGAATGGGGCTGTGTACATGAGAAGGGGAGAGGACCCCACTTTCAGCATGGTGCTACTCTGACCCTTGTTTGCTGGTTCTAAGTCTCACATCTCTGAATAAGAGCCTTGAAGTAATGGTGCTAGGGATGGGAGCTGTTGTTCACTCTGCTGCTATGAGACATCAGCAGAGGGGGATGTAAGTGTTTTGTTCATTGTTTGCTTCCCTTGATTGCTTTTTTGTGTCATCATGCAGACTGGGATCTTCTTTGCTTATTGCAGTAGAAAGAAGTGTTTCCAGCTCACATTGTTATTCCTGATACACTCACTTTTCATTTCAAATAAGGGTGACCCAAGTAGGTGAGAAATCTTTTGGATATTTGGGTGAGGAGTATTTGAGTGTGTTAAGATCAAACAGAATGGTGTCTTGAGGAGCTCAGCAAAGAAAATAATCCCAGAACGGGAGCAACTGGGAATTACATGTGACAGGTACAGACACAGTGAATATGTGTCATGATAAACATTCTTCAAAAGAGGCTACTGTGATGTAGTTGAAACCCGAATGTGTTTAGTTTGGTGGTCCCTTTCCTCATGACCCAGTGCTCTTTCATTCTGCTATGCATCAGCCACAACTTGGGCATTTTGCATAGGTAGCTCCAGCTGTGGACTGACTTACAGGACACTTAATGTGGCAGTAGTGGAAGCTGTCTGCCAAAGGAGAATTTCCCCTGTTTAGATGCTATTTACATAATTAATGTCTTCCTGAAAAATCAATAATTAGGCCATAGAGTACCAGGCAAGCCCATGTCTGTGTGCACGTGCGTGTGCAGAATGCTCCTGGGTGAAGAGGCATGGTGGAAGAAAGGAGAGCAATGTATTAAACCTGTTCTCTCTTTCCTTCCATCACCCTTCTGCCACCGTTTGTAGGATGCAGAGCACATGGGAGGTTCTCACTGACAGCTTTAGCCAAATATTTATGGTCCTCTGGAAGTGGCAGTACAGACTGTCCCAGAACAGTTCAAATTGACTGAACTGCTCATTTTAAGCAATTAGGACTTAGAGAATATTCTCTCACCTATGTCATTCAGCACTCTCTGCTGTCATTAGTCGTAGCCATTATCAGCAATTAACTAGGCTGGTAGTTTTTAATGATGTAATTCCTTTTTCCTTGATGTATGTACTTGAGCCCTCTAAACTCTCTTCTCTTATCCACTGAACAACTTCCTAATGATTGCAAGGTGTTTGGTTGTTTTGTTTTTTTTTTTAACTGCTCAGTAATGTCAACCTTATGTTTTCCTGTGTGAAGCAGTAACTCATTGAAACAGATCTGTTTGTACATTTGCAAGTAAGTGTTTTGTCAGTTGCAATTATATTGTAACTTCTGTACGGAGTCAAGTAATTAGAATGGAAGTTCCTGACCAAATGATCTGAATTGACGATCAAGTTCCTTGATCTCTTCAGCTGCAAAATGTAATGAGAAATATGCAGAAAAATGAAATTATATGTATTTCAGAGTAAATGAGAAAGAAATTTAATTTATCAGGTGTTAACTTAGAGCTGCTGGACTCAGTATCAGAGGATCGAAGGAGAATCTGTATTTTCTAGAAGAATTCTCTTATGAAAACCTTTTAGAAGTTCACAATAATTTTGTTTCAGGAAACAAAATTTTTTGGTTTGGTTCTGGTTTTTGTTAGCTTTGGGGTTTTTTTGTTGGGTTGTTTTTTAAAGTATATTCTCACCTATTGCAGTGCTTTCTAAATGTAAGCTGGTAAATGTACTGGAATCAAGTGCTGTCACCACATATTTATATATTGGTGCTGTAGTTTGCTTGTGCTTTGCAAGCATCAAACAGCTGACAGTGTCTGTGAGGAGCCAGTGCTGTGAACTTCACTGGAGTGTTATTATTAGGAATCCTGCCAATATGATGCAGAATTGAGACAGCCTTTGGAAGAATCTGGAGGCAGAAACAGAACTGCTGGGCAGTGGGAGTACAGCAGAGGTTGTGGTGTGTCCTGCTTCATCACATGGTGTCCTTATGCTGGAGTCTAAGTAGGAAAGGAAGTATCTGCAGAGTTTACAAAACTTACATTGCCTAGGGAAGAGCAGAAGGGAGGAAATACACAGTAAGGGCTGTACTGAACTGTTGTCAGTGCCTGATGCTGCTGGATAGATGCTGATTTTCTTCTAGGATGCTCACACCAGATCCAGGTGGGAATTTGTATACTGAACTTTAACATTTTAAACTGGAAAATTAAACTGAAAAATTGAACAGTGTTAAAAATGCAGACATTGTAGGGAA
>NW_008623426.1:9000-56664 GCF_000691845.1 Merops nubicus | reverse complement strand
AGGGAAAAAGTTTTTATGATTTCCCATTCTGCATGCAGGAAAATGTATTATATTACAAAATCCTCAAAAGGCTTCTTTGCATTCTTTGAAATGAAATTGCAAAATTTGGGGTTTTTTTCTTCAAGGACTGTAGTGCCATGTGTTCCAGAGAGATATTTTGCAAACTGTTTTTGGAGATGTTAATAAAAAATCTGACTGGATAGTATCCTAAGCAAATTCACCTAGTGGACCCTGTTTTGAGCAGAGGGTTGGACTAGATGAACTCCAAAGTTTCCTTCTGTTTGAAAAGGTCCATCAGAGTTGAGTATGTTGAATTCAATTAAACTAACATTTTTCTGTTTCTCAAACAGTCAAGATTTTGATGTTTCATCCATGATAACTTGGTAGCTCTTTCTTCTTCAGCCTGTTGGTAGTGGATGCTGCAGAAATACCTGTAATAGAAGGGGAAAACGTATGGTATTTGGGAATGGGGGAAATGTGGGAATTAAAAAAAAAAAATAAAATGCTGATCACTGGAATGCATTATTAAATTTGGGCTGAATGCACAAGATCCTATTCGTCCAACAGAGAACAAACTCCAGGTTCCCTGCAAGTGAGCTTTCTCGTCTTCCATATTCAAGGTGTTCTTCTCTAGCTTGGAGTCTGCTCCCATCTCTCTACACCGTGTCTGGCAGTAGCTTGGCAGTTTGGAAAGAGCCATCCTTCTGTTCCCCTGGAAATGCTGTCTCAGTTGTGCAGAATGCACGTTTTAATAAAATCATATGTGCTTGCATCAGGTTAGAGTGTCCAGATCTGCAACAGAGAAGTAAATTGCTCTGTCACATGCAGCAGACTGGAAGACAGGAACTGCTGGTAGTAGGCAAGTTACCAAGGGGTGGTGTGCTGGCCAGGACAGGAGTTGTGACCCAGAGCTGTGCCTTTTTCAGCTCAGTTTGTAACGTCTGGACACGGTGGGTTTAACCCTCATTTATCTAGCAAGATAGCAGATGTTGAATTAGCACAAAGAACTGTGTCCCTTCTGACCCCTAACATTCTGTGATTCTGTGTGATTCTTAGACCCTGAGGTTGTGAGTCAGGCAATGTGCAGCATTTTAGAAATATATGGGTCCTGGTAAAGCTTTCCTAGAAATTTAAAATCATTAATTATCCCTCAACCCACTTGTTATCTACCTCAAGAGGTTAATGGTTAGAAATCACATTTGTTCATTTGAATTCACATACAAAAATAGCTCCTCTTTATCATGCTAGTGAATCTGGCCTTGCTCAGGGCCTTAATTACAGTGTGCTGCAGTAAGGCAAAGGGCACTGCTGCTTGAAAGCATAAACCTGAGCTGGTGTTATCCACCAGCTTTTGGCACAGACTATCACATGGGATAGTGTTTTGTACGTTATTTTGCAGTTTAGAAGGAAATCCTAAGACTGGATGTTTCTTATTGCTCTCGGTGATCCTGAACAACACTGAGAAAAAGAGTTAAAAAGCACTCTCTCTCCCTCCCTCTCTCTGGTTGATCTGTGGGAAAGCTTCCCAAACCCCAGCTAGGTTTGCTGATAGCTCTGATAGAGAACAGTTCCTCCTTTTCTCTCCCTCATGTGTCTCCAGCAGTATCCATTTCCAGTGTGTGCACAGAAAATAGCTGTGCCCAACAGCTGTCACCCATGATGACAACTCAGATGGGGAAAGGAAGCAAAGAAACAAAGAGCTTTAGCTGGTAGCAGCAAACCCCAAGTTGTCATCTAACCCTGAAAGGCACAGAGCACTGTGCTGTCGCTGAGCACCTCAAGTGACTGGCGTGGCACTTTATGCTGCTGAACAGCCTGAGGGGGATCAAATCTTACAAAACAGCCACCACAAGCTAATTGGACTTGTCTATTGGTAAAAATGCAGAGATTCCTAATCAGATTGAGCACCAATAAGCAAAACTCTGGCAGAATGAGCTTGCACCCCTTGTGTAGGGCGAGAGTGGTGGCTGCTGCAGGCCTGATTTGCTAGGACTGATTCTGGCCATGTACTGGTATTTGCAGGGACAGTTGTGTACAAATATAGCATTGTTTGTTTTCTGTCAGAAGCTCACCGAGTGATGAACATTCCTTGCAGAAGGTTTTGGGCATCTGGTTGTTTCTTACACTTCAAAAGCTGACAGATTTGACGATGACTTACAGCCCATCAGCTTATCCAAGAATTTCCAGGCCGAATTCTCTGAGCTGGTGTCAGAGCTGTAGCTGAGAGCCTTTCTGCTGACGGGGATCCGGTGAGAGCTCGGCTTGGGAGTGGGTACTGCCAGGATGAATCAGCAGCTATCTTCCTGGGAGCAATCGACAGTCTGGATATCCCAAGTGCTTAGCAGGGATCACACCAGACTATGAAGTCTGCCTCTGAAATGTTTGACTGCTTCTTTCCAGCGAGGGGCTGTACTCATTCCCTGACAGCAGTGTTATTGTCTCCCACACATGTATGAAGATCTCACAGTGACATTTTTCAGCAACTTTGTTTACTAGATGACACAAATAGAAAAATATTTGAAGTCACTTAACATTTTGATGTTTTTCTCTTTGCATTGAACAGTTCAGGGAGCCTAGAAGGGAACAGAAAGGCAGAATATGTCCCATGTGTCATCGCCTGTTGACACTGACCTGCACATTTTTCATGTCAGTTCTCAATGGATCATGTATGTGAAGCAACAGCATCTCTTGTATTTCATCTTCATAGCTGGTGTGTGGCTACAGCAGCAATGTGAGAGCAAAGACCCTGGTATTCACATCTTCATTGCCCTTGTTGTGACAATCAGTTTTGTGCAGTTAACTCTAGGGGAGAATGAGCAGATTTTATGTTAAATTCTATGCAAGGACTGAAATGTTTCAGCAATTGAATGATCTAACAGAAATCACAGCTGACAGGTGCTCTTTTATTTAACCCCCACCTGGCAAAGCCAGTTATAAACTAGGCAAGTTGATACTTTTCTTGTTGCTGGCTCCCAGATAGCCATTTGCTGAGGATTTCCTTCACCACTGTTTTCAGAAATGAGTCCTGAGCCCCCTCTCCCAGCCCTTCCTATTTCATGAGATGGTGAGCAGTGAAACTTGTCATGCAGAAAGAAGGCACTTTGACTTAGACTAAAACATAAAATTCCAGAATCAAGCACTCCCTGTATCTGGGCAGAGAAAAGATATTAAGTCAGGTAGTGTGTGTGTATGAATCAAGAGGGGGCCTGCACCTTGGGGAAAGGGAGCACTGTACACAGAGAAAAGCAGCGTTCTTCTCTCAGAAGTACCCTTGTTCCTTATGCACTATCAGTGGATAAAAGGCACCAAGATTGCTGAGTAACTTCTTGTACTCTTGGAGGAATCTATAGTTCCTGTAGCAAGTAAAAGAACTCCAGAAACCTTACATTTCTGTAAGTAATGGTTGCTAGTATTGAAGTCCTTTAGATGATTAAGTGCTATCCAGCAAAGGGAAAAGGGTTCCAAGAGGTCGTATCTGTTTAGGAAATGGAAACTAAAATCCTAAGAGGTAACATGGCTACTGGCTCTAGATCAGGCTCAGCTCAGAGCTAAATTATTCTGTACAAGGCACTTTCACTCGGAGAAGTTGCAGTAGCATTGCATAACGTGAAGGAAAGCATTTTAAAAAGTAGAAAAAAATGTAGTTGAGAAGATAACTCCCAATAAATTAAGCATTACATACTTGGCTGAATGAACCTAAAAAATCCCCAAATAGTGCAAAACACTTAAACTAGTGACAAGCCAAATGATCATCTACTTTAAAATTGAATGTGTTTGTTTGTTTTAAGGTTTTCTGTTTGATGATTGTGCCTGTCCCTAGGTTTGCTCTAGCATTGCTTGTCTGTAGGACTGAATCTGGTTTCCAGTGAAGGCAGCTGTTCCCCCAGACTGGACTGGAGTAGTCATGCTGCGATGTGTAGATATATGCAATCATTTGCCAAACTTGTCGAGTTGAAAAGATTTTTCTCAGAGGCTTACGTTTATTTCTAGAATCTTTGTTTTGCTTTGGAACTGATTGTGCAGGTTGCTTATGGGGTTCTGCATGTAAATAGATAAGGAAGGTGCTTGATAAAAGTTTCTTCATATATTTTTTGTTTTAATTGTCATCTAGGATTTAGGACAAAAAATGAGAAACTCCTCTTACCTGAAGGGTGGTGGGAGGTATTGTAACAGCGGATAGTGACTTGGTGAGCGTGTGGGGAAGAGGAGACAGGTAACGGTGCTCACCCTTGGGCTCGCCGCAGGGAGCCAGCGCTCAGCCTGGTGGCAGCACAGCCACACGACAGTCTCCAGCAGCCGGGTGTCTCAGGCAGTGACTCCGCCCCGGGACACCGCTTTCTGGTGTTTGCACTCCCGTCCCTCGGTAACCTGCAGATGGGCTGTCTTGAAATCTGCCTTTCCCTGCAGCGTCCCAGTGGTGAATGTGACCTGTTGGCTTCTATTTGAGACTCTTCCCTTCCTGAGGTGGCTCGATTACAGATTGATTGTAGATTCACCAACCAGCAAGCATCGACTACAGCTCCCAGTGACAAAGGGCTCCTAGCTTTGAGGCTGCACTGGGCTGGTAGTGTGTGTTTCGGGGCTCTAACAGCAGAGACATTTCAAACAGACTGTCCGTGGTGATGGGAGACGGGTTTGCAGTAATGCCCTTGTGTTGTCAAATAACAAAGGGGATCCATCTGCTCTGAGGTACAAATTCCTTTAATTTGGTCAAAGTAGAATAATCTGAGTTTATTCTGCTTGGCTGTCTCCTTGAGAGAATAAACTAGGCAAACTTGATTTCATTATTTCATAACAGAAAAGACTGGTTGTAGGCTGAGGTCAGAAGAAAATTAATTTAGAATATGTGAGGAATTAAGGTGAGGGCCTTGACTCTCTCCTACACCAAACAGAACTTTTGAATTTCTGAAAAGCCTTTGCATTTTCTGTTCTGCCAAATTCCAACCTTGCAAATCCTTCTCTCAGGAGCAGTACAGGAAAATGACAATCGTCAGGATGGAGATGGCTTCTTTTACTTCCATCTCACATCTCAGATGGCAGCATCATGGTTTGTCCCAGCATTTGCAAAAATACTAGGCACATGAGAGATGGTGTGACCTATGAAGAGACCAAACAGCCCAATACTGTCTCCTAATGGAGATTTAAAATTCTAAGCAAAGCTTTCTCTCTCCCAGACTCCTTTAGTTGGCTAGTGGAGCTCTGGGCATTGCTGTGTAGATGCAGAGGTATAGAGGTGGTCATGCTGAGCCATCCTTTCCTTGTTTCCAGGCAAAGAGCGTTTTGGACAAAGGCTGTACTAGACATGTACAATGGGAGTCCACTCCAGAGAAATAGGATCCCTGCCTTGCTAGGAATGTAGTATTCATGCAGAAACTGCTACGTGGGCAATACTATTGCTTCTACTGCTAACCCTTGTCTGCCAGTGAGCCCTACAGCAGGGCTGAATCAGGGATCATGTGTCTTTGGGATGGAAGAGATTGCTCTGCTTCCTTTTCACTATGGCTAGAGAAAGACTGAATGAAGGGGACATGAGGGTAGACTGGGATTCACAACCCACTGCTACATTAGACACCACACTGCCTCACTGTTACACAGAGAAGGAAATAAGTGCTGTCTCTGTCCTTCTGTCTTCAAAGTGGAACAAAGGGAAGACATTGTAGCTGGCTCCCCGTTCTCTCAAGAAAAAAAAAAAAAGAAAAAAAAAAAAAGACAAGAAGAAGACTCAAGGACTTTGTTTTGTTTTCTCTGAGGTGTTTGGAACTGGGATTCACTTATAGTTACTGCTGTAACAAAAATAGGTCTTGTCTCAAGAAACCTTTACTTTTCCAGAGGGCAGTGTATTTTGTATTTCCGAGTACAACACAGATTTTATACAGAACTTGCTCTTGAGCCTGTTCAGATAAATATTCAGGAAGCTTGACTCAGAGATGAAGAGATAAGTAAGCTGACCTTACAAAGATTATGAGAGGAAGTATTAGTACTCCATGAGAAGTGTGAGATTTTGAGGCGAGAAGATAATCAGCATGGGAACAAACACCTCTGTCTAGGAGCATGCAGATTTTTTTTTTTTTTCAGATTGCCAATGGTCTAATAACAGCTGCTTTGTGCAAAGGTGTATAGAGAATGCTCAGTTTAGATATTGCCATGATGCTGTGCAAGAGCTGTTCTGCATATCAGCATTATGAAGCAAAGCAATTCTATTTGACAACTCAGTGTTTTGCTGTCTTCAGAAATAAGATCCCAAGAGGCTGGGATTTTTTGCATGTGTGTGCATTAAATGGGTTGTTTGGGGATAGAGAATTTGTTTTGTTTATTTGAAATGGAGAAGTGATTTGACAAATTAAAATGTTGGAATCAAGCCTCTTGGTTTTGGACCTCCTCTCCAGTCCACTAAGGTGGCTGTTGTCCCAGTTCAAGCAATCTGTCTTTGAAGGGTACTCACATCTTCCCAGCAGTACTTTGCTTTGCACAGGATGTGTTGTTGGTACTTATTTTTTCAACATGAAGACATCCTTTATAGCAAGTTTAATGACAACAAAACAGTAACAACTATTTTAAGTCATGTGTCTGTAACATGAGAGAAACAGAGAATGCATTTCACAGACGGGCAGCATGTGGCTCTTGAACTGGCCAGTTCATAAAAGCTGGAGGTTGTGGCCTGCAGAGTACCAGACTAGGTGGAAGAAGATGCATCTGGCATCTTGCTCACTCCTTGTCCCCCTTCTGTAACATACATGTAACTAAAGCAGACTGATCCTTGGAATGCAGCAGTAGCCCCACATTAGCCATATTCAGTTAGCTGAAATCAA
Source organism: Merops nubicus (assembly GCF_000691845.1). Taxonomy (NCBI): domain Eukaryota; kingdom Metazoa; phylum Chordata; class Aves; order Coraciiformes; family Meropidae; genus Merops; species Merops nubicus. The sequence continues at coordinate 49,855 of NW_008623426.1, read as the reverse complement.
AAACATGGTGCTCCTCTATTTCTCTTGTCACTTAACTGGTTGTAAAATCATGATGTTGGTAGAAGGAAAGACGTTCTGGTCCAGTGATGCTCATGTCAAGTCAGTTACTGGGGTGAAATGTAACCATCTCTGCCTTGCTCTTTCTTTTCCACCTCTTTCCTCACCTTTGACCCATGACTAACTCCGACTACCTTGGACTGCCCCTGCTCTCCTGTAACTACTCTGCCTTGCAAAACCTTTTGTGGAGTGCATTTGCTGCAGCAGTGTGTGCACAGTATCTGTCTTTTAGATTTTTTTATCAGAGGTCACATCTTGTGCCATCAGGAATAAACTTGTCTGGCTTGCTTCTAATTTGAAATTTGATTTCTTAAATGTTAATACATTTTTAAGAAAAGAAGAAGAAAACAGCAGTCGTGCTGTGATGTGTGAAGGGAACAGAAGCTGCAGTCTGGGGAAAGTATCTTCTCACTAAGAAGAACTTTGAGGGGAGAAAATAAATTCCTTATGGAAAGATCAAAGCACATGAAGTTAATGGATTATGGCAAGGTAAAAAAAAATACCTGGAGAAAATAGTAGGTTCAAACATGAAAGAGGGAAATAGGAAAGAGTAATTTTTTTGTTGGAGATAAAGGATGGTGAGATGGCTAGCTAAGTACTTGAGATTATATGTTGTAGCTAAAGGGCTTTTAGTAGGAGTAGGGATTTCTTTCCTTGTGCCTGGCACAGCGCCCACTTATATGGTGTTGAGGTAGCCTTGGAGTCACAGTCCTGAGTTGTGTTCTGTGCTGGTTGGCTACAGCCTAATGCACCCTGTAGTGCAACCAGACCCTCTCAGACTGACGTTTAATAACTCTTAAAGTCACTTTAATAGTCTGATTAGCTTCTGCTAGGGTCAAAAATATATAGACTTTATAAAAAAAAAAAAAAAAAAGGGCAGAAACCCTTCTGGTGAACTGGGAAATCTTCATGGGTGAAGAACTCTGGAAAAAATTTTCTTCAGGTTATTTTTATCTAAGGTCACCTGCACTGCTAGAGGTAGCTATGTGCCTTCTTCATTGCTGCACAGACAGAAACAGAGAACTCCAGCTAAGGCACAAAGACAGATCCTCAAAGCTCTGACTCTGCTGCATACACATCAGTGGGAACCAGACATTTGCAATGCCTCTCTGGAAGCTGGGATCAGGTGACTTTGTCCAAGGCTATGCTGGGTTTCTGTGGCAGAGAAGAAGCTGCACCTTACTGCTCCTGTCTAGTCACCCATCATCCTTCCTCCAGTCTCACCACAAAGCAGAGGTCCCAGGGGGCTTGTGCCACTGCTTTACAAGCACCAGCAGGTTCACCTACACTAATTTCAAAGTAAGTGTTAGAACTGCTGAGAAGCACTTGGCCACACAGAACTATCTGTCGGTGTCGCTCTTTGCCCTTCTGGTTTATTGGTCTGTACATTTGAGCACTTGCATCTCCACAAACCTGCTGGTTGTTTCCTGGATTGACAGTGATGCCCAAGTTGAGTGAGAACCCAAGGTTTGTTACCTGCCCTTCTTAGCAACACCCACTTGCCCTCTGTCTTGGGTCAGTTTCTCATTTGCCCTTTTCACAGTACGTGAGAAACAACCTGCCCCTCTTGTCTTTCTGTCTACAGAGGTTTATTCTGAAGAAGGCAGTGGATTTGTACAGTGACTGGAAGCAAGAACAGTTTGCATCGGTGGGACACCTCTGGAAAGCCGATCAATACGGGGGTGTATTTAGAAGTGCAGTGTCTTGCATGTGACCATATGCTATGAGAAGGGGCTGTTACCAGATGGGATGAGGGAAGGATTAAGGCCCTGGTAGATCCTAGTCTCACAGACCTCCCTCCTCACTAACACTGCCTGTGCTTTGTGTGTGGTGTGCTCCTCTGCTCTGTGATGATTTGTGGTTGAACTGATGTAGGAAATGTTCCATATCTACAAATCACAGTGGTGCCCTTTTGGCACTCGCTGTTCTGGAGGGCCCAGAACAACAAACCTCCTCTGTGGAATAAAAGGGAGTGTTACTCCCAAAGACAGTTCATGGGTACAAAAGTGCACTGCCCCTTTTTCTTCCATCTCTTTCTGTACCCCAAGGCTGTACATGGTGCCTTTTTGGTATATTGTAAATTTTTCCACCGATAACTTCTATTTCAGTGCTGATGTATGGAAGCTGATAACATACAAAACATTCCTGCATTAGGGTACTACTGTGAGAGGTATTAGGGTACTACTATGCTGGCAACACGTGCAATTAGCCATATTAATTTCTTCTTTTTTAATAGCTGAGAAGAAAACATATGGAATTAGTGAGAAAAAAGCCCTCATTTTTCATTTGAAAAAGGAAATGGAGAATGATTCATTCTGAGAGCATACGCTCCAAAGGAGAAAGATTTGAATTATTAACAACATATCTAAACATGATGGGTGATGACATCTTCATCTCTTTTATTTTTACTGCCATGGATTTTCTTCACATGCAGTGAGAGAATTTACACTACAGGATGTGTTAATGGTTTCACACTTCCTACCCAATTTTAGTCGCCTAATTTATGGAAAGCCATCACTAGGTGAGTCATTGCTTTCACAGGATTAGTGTGGCTGAGATAGAGCTTTGGGTGTTCCTTTAATTTCCATATTTGCTTGAAAGGAACAACAGATGCACATTAAAACTGTCAGTGTTTGGCATTACAGTGGAGTTCAGAGTCTGCTCTGGTTGATCATGTACAAGTAGTGAAAGAGATGCTCCCTGTCTCTATGAGCTAACAAGCTAAACAAACAAGAAAGATAGAGACCTATCTGCATTATAGATGTAGTAAGTCAGAGTGTCTCATTGTTCAGAATTTGTGCCTAATTGGATGAGAGTTAAATATGTGCAAGTTACAAAGAGAGTGCTAGGAATCTCACTGTAAAGAACTGTTTGTCCTGCAACAGCTTTTGCAGAAGCTCATTTACTAGCTTGTTGATCTTAAGAGGTTTTAGTTAGTCACAGGTTACAAAACATAATAGCCAAGCCTGAGGATCAGGGTTTGCCCATAATAGTAAATGAACTATGGGTTGAAATACATTTGGGCTGTCTGTATCCTAAATGTAACAGGAAATTCAGTGTGTAATAAGGTGTAGATTTCATAGCCAGTACTTTTTGTAATAAATATTTCAGACAGATTTGTTCAGGTTAGAGAATGGTCTCCAGCAGGAAATAATAGATAAAATGTAAAGGAAATCTTGACCTGATTTTAACTTATGTACTCTTCGTAAGCCTCTTCACTCCTTGCAGAAGTTGTGTTACCCTTTACGAGTCTTTCATCCAATTGGAAGCTCTTAAACATCTACACAGAGTTTTTTCCTGGTGCAGATTTTGTGCAGAGGGCCACCTCCAGAGGCTATTTGTTTCCCTTACATGTAGGGTCCCTAACTAAGGAGCACACACCATACCAGGTGGTACCACCATCCATCAGTAGCTGCTCCATTTGCCTTGCTGGGGAGTCTGTTGTGCAGCTGAGTCAGTGAGGACTTGTGGCTGGGATAACTTTGAACTACTGTCTTAAAGACATTGTAATTTTTGGGTGCTCTCTGTAGATAATAATGAAATGAAGCATCACCAGTTCTCGCTCTTTGTTTTCCACAGGAGAGTTTTTGTGGGGGAGGAAACTAGAGAAATGATGTTCCAAGTAATTTACTGCTCAGGGTTCTTTTTCTCTCCCCAATTTCTTTCTGTTCTGTCACCTTCTTTTTTCTCACACCAATTACTCTGACTTAAGAAATTACAAAGCTCTTCATAATAATACTTGAAGATTGGTATGTTTGCTGTATAAATTGTGAGGCAGACCTTCAGCTGCTACAAAGCAAAGTAACTTTCAAGCCACAGACTTTTTTTTTCAGCTAAAGATCTTTTGTATATGACCTATCCACTTTTTTCTAAGGTTTTTAAAGTGCTTGAAAGATTTTAAAACAAAAGGAAAAAAGCAGAATTGTGAATGATACGCCTAAGGTTAGAAGAAAGTAAATGGTGGCTTTTTAAACTGTAAATTACAGAAACTAAATATAGATTGTGTTAATCAACTGGTGTATATACACATCTTTATGTGTAGTCCCACGTATGCTTTTGAAAGAGGTGTTAGAAAATAAATCACAAAATCTATCATCAATCAATCACATGAGACTCAAACTACTTTGACTACTCAGAACTGAACCATTACATCACACTCTTCCAGTAGGATTTTTCTCAATGGGAATGTGTTTGGACTACATATTATTCTTCACTGGCCATATATGTAGCTTTCCAGGGGAAAAAAAAAAATTCTTCCGAACTTAAATCAGAAGGGGTATGACCCAGACTTGCTATCACTAAAAACTCACTGTGACCCTAACCAAAATGGCAGAGATTGCACACAGAATGAAGAACTACCATGACATACCATTTTTATTCTATAAATGAATAAGGCAATGAACTGAGTTTTTGTCCTGCTTTGATGCATTTTGTTTCCAAGCAAACTACAGTACAAATGACAAAAATAAAGCAAGGCATTACTAATACTCTTCTTTCAGAATCTTTACTGGAATTTGTTTCATTCTGTGGTGCCTACCATGGAAAAATTTGTGAGTCTAATACGTCTTCAAAGTAGTAACTGATAAGTCAGTAAGAACAATCAGCAGACCCAGACCTGATTCTTTCTTTTGTTTTGACTCAGTGTGTAAAAGGTTAGACACTCTGGAAAGTGTTAAAATACCCTTGGACATCACCTGCTACATTGTGGCATTGTGACAGTAATATTTTACTATAATTGTTTACTTAAGATGATGACAGAGTGCTTCAACTCCTGCTGTTTTTTCAGTATGAGTTTAAACCAAATATTCAGGCATATTTGCTTGACAAAATACTCTGAATTTACATGATTAGAAAGCTCTTTGGATTAACATTGACCAAGGCATTTCTCACAAGTAAAACACCTGTGACAGATTGGCCACTTTTCATTTATGACAGTAGGAGAGTAATCTTACTGAATTCAAGGAAAATTTTTCAACTACCTGCACATGCCATCAGGTAGGTAGGTGAATAATATCTTCAATTAGTCCCAGATATAAAACTGCATGGGCAAGATTGAAGGCTGAGGTCAGTTTCTTTCAGAAAAAAAAAAAAGTACACAGTGGTGCTACAAACTTCTGAAAAAAATCTTTTTCAGAAAAATCAGGCCCTTCAAATCTATTGAATCTCATGAAACGTTATCCACAATCTTAATAAGAAAAAATGCTTAGCAAAGAGTGTTAGAAGTTCCTTTATCATTGCAGTGTCATCGAGAATATTGCCTTAAAACATTGTTATGTGTTCTCAAGAAATCAATCACCATTTACAAACTCTTCTCTTGGACTAGATTTGAGCTCCTTGCAGAGTTATCGGTATTAATGCAGACATGCACAGATGGTGGCTGCTGGTAATTATGTGAATGCAACACAATTGTTGCAATTAGTAAAAACTTGCATTTATTTTAAAAAAATCTGTGGTACTATGCAATAACTTGGATGTTTTCACATTGTGTGGTCCTGATTCTGCAGGACACTTAATACAGAGAAACTATGAAAAACTAATGAGAGCAGCACAGCTTTAACCAGAGAAGATTATAGCAGAATGCAGGAATGGATTCAAAAACTAGATGGGTGCTCCCTTGATAAAAGAAGTTGAATCATCCTTTTTTGTTGTTGTTGTATTTACTTCCCTATGTGAGCACAAAGTAAAAAATAAACCTGTTTTAACTGTGCTTGGTTGGATGAGTATTGATGAGATTGTGATAATTACTGGTTCATTACTGGAAACTGTATGTTGTTCTTTTGACTCGTGAAAGACTTAATCTCTGTCAGTATTTAGTAATTTTATACAGAGTGTATTAGCAAAACAAGTAGAAAGAAAACCTTTAAAATTATCAGTCCCCCAGAAGATGAGATTGGTAGGAAAATTAGTTTTTCTGCAAGTTGCAGATTGCTTCATTTACTTGGATAACTTGGATGTAGCAGTGTTGTGATATTAGTATAATTAGCAAACATATACTTTATTCTACATTTGATTTAGCAGTTATGGATAAAAATAGAATTAGTAAAGGTTTGGGTTGGTTTGTTTTTTTCAAATGAACTGCAGCTTGAAACACAGACTAAGGCCAAAATTCCATCAAATTCTGATGTCTTCAGAGGTGCAGCTATATTATTTAACAATGCACTTTTTTGAAGCCATTAAAAGTTTGTCTGAATTACAGTAAAGTTTGGTTTGTTATGTTCAGGGTTTTTATTTGGAATCTAGCCTTCATTTAACCATTTGAATAGATAGCCCAATAATCTTAGACCATTATGGTTTTGTTTGCTAGGTTGAAGAATGATCTGACTACAGTCTTCTTCCTGAGCTTTAGTAGTCACTGGTTTTGAGGTTTTGAGATACACATGTACACACACACAAATATTCATGCATATATATATATATGGAATTATTTCAGTCTCTTAAATAGCCTGTATAACAAAGCTTTGCACTAGTAACTTTTATTATTTTGAAGTGATTCAGTACTTTGCAGTTTATTAGTTCTTTGGCTTTTCAGTTTGGAATTGCCTATGAGAAATCTAAGCATCTAACAATTCTTTCGAAAAATCATTTGAAAATAATCTCTGAGAATTGTTATTCAGAACATTACTCACAAGCTGTTAGATTTTTGTACTTGAAATATGATGGAAAAAAAAAAAAAAGAAATGTCTTCTGTTCATTTAGGCTGCATTAATTCTGTAATTCTCTCCTCAATTTCAACACTGGAATGAGGCTTCAAAACCTGTTTTCCCGAAAACACTGTAGTTTATCTTTCTGATAATATTTGTTTCAGTTAACACCCATTTAAATATTCACAAATAGCAGGTACTGCAAATTTTAGTGTTTTTATGAGTATATTAGGATTTTTTTTTCCAGAAAGTTAGCCAATCTAATTAAGAGTATGAAACTGAATCAGCCTGGTTTTGAAGAGAACAGGCTATGAGAGAACTCTGCTTTGAGCAGGTCCCTTCACAGGGTAAAATGTACTTTGTAAAAGATTTCATTGATGCCTCCTTCAAAGTCAGTGTGATTTCTACCAAATTTAACACAGAAAATTACTTCTGTTCATTTCCTATACTGAGTTGCTCTATAGATGTTCAGCCAATATAGGACTTCAAGGATAAAATAAAGAGCTTACTGGTAAGGTTTTCATGTAGGCACTAAAACTGTTCATATTCACAATGCAGAACTCTTTCTTTTCTAGTTATTCTAGTCCCTCTGGTGATTCATGATTGAGAGGCTCTAAGATTAAACAGTGCAAAACACAACTGCAAGAATTAATGGCTCTGTCTGGTGCTCTAGGAGCTTTGTTTGAGTTAGAAGAGGTAAAAGAACCATCAAAATCTCTGATACAAGTATTGTTGGGGGGAAAAAGCAGATAAGGCTGAGGCAGACAAGCCTGTTTCAGATCTGCAGGAGAAGTCAGTCCTGGCTGGTGAAAAGGGAATGGACAAGATGAACTCCTGAGGCCTTTTCCAGATAAATTTTCTGTTTTCCATTTTCCTGACAGGAAAAGGAAAAAAAACAACCAACCAACCAACCAAAAACCACAAACAAACAAAAACAACCAGAAAAAAACACCTCAATCAAAAGAATGTCTCCTGCCAGAAGTGCTCCCAGTTATGTCAAAATCTGTTGCTTACATTTGGAAGTGGCTGACCTTGTACAGTTATGCCCTGGCTCCCTTTTTCTTAGTTCCCAAAAATTTTACTATCAGTCCAACACCTAAGGATTTCACATTGTCATCTAAATAAAATCTAATTTAATTATTGTCTAGTTAACTTTATGGGAATACTTTATTAGTACGGAATGCTTAATGCCATGGGTCAACTTGTGCATGTAATATAAAGCACTCTTTTTGCAAGGATAACTTATCTATCTGAGAATTATAAGGCATGACTTTTAATTGTATCCTTTTAAAGCACTTATCATTTATTAAGTTCTGCTGCATTCATTCAGTGACCCTGTTGGTTATCTGGAAGCACAGTGGCTCTGGGGTTGTGCATTGTCACGTCACTCATCTCCATCCTGCACTCAGCCTATCAGCTACATGAGAGTGACTCATCCTCTGCAAACCTCCTGTTGCTTAGTAGCTGTTTGCAATATGAAAGGCAGTTGGGAAAGTAGTGGTGAGGTAAGTGGAAAAGGGCTGGGGGCAGAGTGTTCCTGGCTGCCTAAAAGGAACTTGTGAATGAGGGTATTGTGTGACCTTCTAGGTGGTGAGGAATTTTTCTGTTTCTTGACAGAGACAAGGTGCATGAATTTACATGCTCTGCCCCTCTCTGTTCTCTGCAGTGTCTAGGAAAGTTAGTCATGCTTGTGGGCCCTTATTGTATGCATGTATTTATTTACACTGTGGTACCACTTCCTCTTTTCAGAAGTATCTCTTTGTTACCTAGGGAACTGGTTACAGACCTGCACTTTTCTTCCTCTGTTTGGTGCATCATCGTGCTCCCATACACATACACAAGGTGCCCAACGGTGTCTGAAGAACTGTATGTCTGAAGCCTGTTGTGCCAGGCCCACATTACAGCACTGGCACCAGTGTGGTGACTCAGATACAAAAGGACACAGGAGTCAGAGAGGAAAAGATAAATTTAAAAAAGTAATAGTTCCATCAATGCCTTGAATCTTGCTGTAGATGGACTGAATTTGTTGTGGGCAGCTGGATTTAATACCCAATATTTAGTTGGGAGAGCTGTAGAAAGTTATTTGATTTTTGTATGGAAACAAACTGCATAAACAACATCTTCTAAACTACAGTATCTGTACCCTAATCATTATAGCAGGAGGTGATACTTTGGCCCTCAAAACAGAGCTGGAAAGTCAGAGAGAGCTTGAGGAATAGCTTTGAGGGCAGGAAATTTTAGATATGGGAATGTTTCAATGATCTGGCTTTTCCTTTGCAAATATAAACAGGACTTTATGGTTGATTGTAAATGAATTGCTTTGTCCCACATGCGATTCTTACCAATTATTTCTTCCCACTTCAATAACATATGGACAGTCCAAATTTTGATTGTCTTTGGCTTTAAAACCATAACAAGTTTTAAATCACAAACATTTACCCTCAATCCTAGTGATTTCTTATCTATTTTTTTTTTATTTTTAAAAAAGTAGATGAAGAATGAGTGGTTACTTGTGAGCTGTTGTAAAAATAATTAACTTCCAAGTTTCAGATGAATACTAAATGAAATACCAATTCTCAGCAGATGTGAAGGAGAGTGTTTCCATGTTTCTAGAGAACCCCAAGGGCTGGGCTGCTGATGCAACTCACAACAGATTTTCAGCAGTCTCTAAGAATTTTAACAAATAGCAAAAGGCAGTCTCTTGAGTGTAGCAAGACTAAAAGATACTACCAACATAAAATGGTCTTTACTGAATTATTAGAAGTTTATGGTTTTATTTGGGGAACAACAAGCAAAAGTGAAGCTCAGTTTCTGGACTGTAGCCATTTGTGAATGTACTGGTGTGCACAATGTTGATTCAAATACCTTAACTAAATTAGAAAATCGGATGCCATACCTCAGCCTCAGCATGGATCCACAAAGCATGTCTGTAAGCTTCTGAAATCACACTAAGGGTTCTGGAAACATGCATAGGTCTTTGTGTATAGCAAAGATGGTAATTAAAAAAAAGCTGAGTTTTGAAAAAAAGATAAATGGCAAGATAAAGATGGGAGCGTAGTCTTAAGAGGAAACTACAAGGCTCTCAGTGATCCCAGGAGGATGGGGAGTCTGAAGAGTTAAGGAGAGATGGCTGTGATTTTTACATGTTCAAAGTGCTCAAAACATGTTGCAGTATGGTTTGTGTAATTTCTGTTAGGAAGTATTTAATGAATTCACATTAGTTTGATCAATGATTTTTTTGGCATAGGAGTCTTAAAGATCTTCTTTAAAAGGTTTTTAAAATTCTGGTTTTATTGTGTTCAAAATGTTCTGGGGTTTTGGTTGTTTGTTTTTTTTTTCACTCAATAAGAGATTGAAATGAGAAGTTCCTTTCATTGCTCTAATATATTTGACTGATTAAATGGAATCTTGTTTCAGTAATTGATGGACTTTGAAACTGGGGAGAAAATCCATTGCATATGAATCATAACACTGTGGGAAGGTGGAGCACCTGTAAGAAGGACGTGGTCACTTGTAAAGAGTGGCCATATTTCATGAAGCTCTTCAAGACCTGAACATAACGTTCTGTGAGGAATAAGGATTAAAGTTTGACTTTCTGTACAGATACTTTTGCTATTCTTTCCTAACATTTCCACATACTGTGTGACTGCTGTTTAAGCAATGAATAGGTGGGATAAAATGTTCACTGTAGTTCTCTTGGCCAAGTGGTTAGAGAAGCTGTAAGCTTAATCAGCCTCCTGATAATTAAGCTTTAATATAAGTAAGGATGGTAATTACCCTATAAAGTTCAGTTGTGATGAAACTGCCACTGAATGGTTTTATATAGCAAAGCTACAAGAACATTTCAGTGCTGATGGAAATATGACTTTCTTTCAGCTATTTTATTGTTGCTGGGGCTTTTTTAATTAAAAAAAAAAAAAAAAGAGCATGTTAATAGTTGATTTCATTCTAAAGTGCAACAATAATGCTGGGAAGTAATTTAGAGGCAAATGGAAAGCCCCCAAGCCTCCTAGATTTTAATTTGGGTCTCCGAAAAGGCAGGCACAGAAAACATACTTGATCCAAAAAATATGACTTAAAAGCAGGGAAAGCATATCAATCTTAGCACTCCCTGGAGAGATTCCTTGCTTCTCTGTACCAGAGGTAACTTTTGACTAACTGCATCCAGCCACAAATGACAGCAGTCTCTTCTGCACCAGTACATGAGTCAGTGGGTAGGGGATGGCTGAGTCAAACTCTTTGCTGATCCTTCCCTCCCACTCCCTGCCCAGCTGCTGCCTGTCTCCTCCTTTGGGTATAGCCCATGATCCTGGAAGCCTACTCAGAAAGTTAGAAATTGTGGATGTTTTTACTCCTCTGCATGAGAAACACAGGTGAGTTTTAGCCATGATGAATCACACCAGCATGAACTTCAAGTACATCAGCTCCTGTTCAGAAACAGGACTTGGGACCTTGCTTAAAGCTGAACATTTCCACTGACCTGAGTCCTCAGCAATTGCTCTAGAGGTTGAGAGCAGAGGTTTGTGAATCCAGAACAGCCATCAGACCAGGATGTTTAACATCATTGGCTTGTGCAAATGTACTCTGGCTTTAGAATCCTGAATTTTTGAAACATTTCTCTTGCAACATATTTGGTATTTATATCTTTCCTCTATAGTTTCCAAAACACATTGTGTTTCTTCTTTTTTTTCCAATGTGGAAGAGGAAACAACAGCAACAATACTGGCTGCATTTTCAGTGTATTTATTGCTTTATTCTTGAGTTGTTTCTGACATATTTCACTAAGGCACTGAGTGAAGCTTTGTTCTGTTAGGCTTCCTCCCCACCAAAGCATACCAGGCTATGGGAATTTTTTTGCTTTAACCCCGTGAGATTTCAGTTTGCAGTCAGTTTTCTCCTTCCCTAATTTTGATCAGTAACTTAGAATAAGAAAAAAAAAAAGGCTTTGTGTTATCCAGGATTTGATTTCTCTGTTGAACCTTTTTTTTTTATGCCCACTAAAAGCACTCCCCTATTTATAAACTAAATATTAATTCTGAAATCTTGTAAGAAGTAATAGGAGGTACAGTCCATGCTATCTGGGAACTAGAGATAATATTTCCTTTTAAAAATTGAATTTTAGTACAATACAGTGTTTTGGTATTTTTCTGTGTAGACATTGCATTGAAGATATCTTTTAGTTATTAACTATCATGAATATTTCACACGATGGATTTTCCATGTTTTTACTAAACTGTAACTTCTATCCAAAAGCTTGATGCGAATGAAGAATTTTAGTAAACAAAGTTTAGAAAACAATAAATGACATTTCACCTTTTTCACAATATACCGTTAATGTCAATAGAAATATTAAGAGAAAGGATTTTTTAACTCCTTACATTAGTATTTGCTTTCATTCTGTAATGAAAATAAACCTCATTTAGTGTAAAGATTACAGTTAATTTTAATTCAATATATAATGAGAATTAACCCTTTTCTAAGAAAAAAAAAAAAATCAATCTGGGACTAAGATTTGATGAGAGATTACCCTGATCTGTAGCCAGTCGAGTGCAGAGGTTTGTTAGGTGCAAAGTCCCCTGTTGGTCTGAGCAGGGCCTTGCTGGTGGTGGGTGAGCAGAGGTCCCACGTGCCGCAAGGTGCAGTGGGGCTACCCCACAAGCTCCCCAGCTCTGTCAGGTGCTCAGTAATGTGGGGCTCTTCCGTCCCTCTTAGAGCTGCTCCCAGAGAGACCTTGTTTGCTACTCTGCCCCTCTGGGAAGAGATGAGGAACCCTTACCCCTGCCACGCCATTTGGAGAGGCAAGTGCTGTGGTGCAAAAATTTAAACCTGTATCCCATTGTGTTAGAGCCCAGATTTGGTTAGTCTAGTCTGGGTCAACACGGTTCCTAACTATGGTTTAAATAGCAGACTAAGCTCTTCTAAGTGGATCAGACAGATTACAGGTTATAACAGTGATGGTCTACTCGGCTGTCTGCTTCATTAGTTCAATGCATTGTTGTTAAACCTTTTTTTTGTCCAGTTCAATGTGAAGACTGGTCAACTGGGATCTAAAGATATCATAGAATGACTATGCATGTGCAGATGCTTTTTTGCATAGGTGATCACTTAACACTAGCATGTTAAATGGTTGCCTTCTATAGTGTAGTTCTGAGTTTTTGATTTGTGAACGATAAAAAAATGTGTCCATGAACACCCTGAGTCATCTAGCCCTTAATCACCTTCAGGCAAATCCAGAGACAGCTCTGCAACGCGCGGTCAGTGGTTAACACATCAATCAATAACCCTGCATTCTGTTGACTCTATCTTAAGCCACAGCCTTTGCAAAAGATGACAGGCAAAAGAAGTATTGAAAAAAAAAAAAATCTGTAGTGTTGATATTTCAGAAAAGGAATCCTGCCTTGTGTTACTTTTCTAATAGAAACCCCACCTGAGTCACCGCAACTGGTGGTGTTGAAGACTGCGATTCTGAGACATTACGGAAACAATGCAGCTTTTTGGCAGTTTCTTGTGTTTGTCACAAAAATCATTTGGCTGAACTAACTGGCTTGATGTACAATTCAGGCACTTTGGGCCTTGTAAGACTCATTCGGCTTAAGCAGAAGACACTGGAGAAGATAAATCAGTCAGCCATTACTAACGTAACAAATGATGATCAAATTAAAGATGATGTCTTAAGGCTCCTCTATTACTCCTCTGTGTGCATATTTAACACACCAGATGGTCAATACAGTCATAATAAACTCGTGGGATTATTTAATTAAATGTTTTCCCAGGACATTAAAATGTAAGATATTGTTCTTTGGCTGATGATCAGAGTAAACATTTTGTAATAAGGGAGGGTCCTTGTAGAATATTGCTGGTAGTACATGAAAATCACATTTGGGAAGAGAACTGTCTTCACAAAATTAAGACCTCTCAAATGCTAATGCCTTTGATGTGTGCTTTTTTTTTTCTACCACCAATTCACTATTAGTCATTACTACCCAATTATTACAAATAGCATGAGAAATAGTTTTAAAATTGATAGTCATAGAATGGAATGAGTCTAAGTTAAAGTCTGTAGCCATTTCATTGGCAATAGTCACACTTCTACTGAATACTGAGGGGCTCAGGTGGAGCACTGGAAAGCACAGTTAAAAACATCTCTGTTCAAGCAGTGATGGTTCCCTGGTAGCAAAGGAAGCCTGTTCACTCTTGGTGAGAGCTAATTCTGCTCACTCTGAAATCTCAGAGGACTGAAAACATCTTTCCATAGTCTGAAAATCCCTCCACCCCTCAAGTATGCAAATGTCCACTAGCCCAACAGTGATGCTCCTCTGTCAATAACCCAGTTAACTTTTCACACTAACCCATTTTATAATAGAATTACTTTCCCTGCTCCAATAGAGTAGCTTTTTTTTTTTTTCCCCGTGAAAGTGAGATGAGTAGAATGAAAACAAGGATAAACTTGGCCTATTAAAGTAGGTTAGTTAATAACTGGAGGGAGTAAGCTACAGAAATCTGAAATACATGCAATTAGTGGGCAACTGACCTGAAAAGCAAATTATCTTTCTGAGTGCACCTATCTCAGAACTGCTCAGGTCATGATCTCTAGCCAGGGATTTCTTTGGAAGAGTCCTCTCATGTTACAGGCAGAGAACACCATTATCTACTTGTAAGAAGGCTGAGAACCTAATTCTGAAGGACACTGAATTTTATGTGAGCATTTGAAGTGAGTTGTCTCTTCTCTGAACCTCTCCTGACAGAATTAGTGCCTGATTTTGAAAAAGTGATAGGACCTGCCACTTGGAACTATCCCATTTCACGATGGGAAAACCAAAAGTCTGGGTAGGAGGTGTTACGATGGATAGTTAATGTCTTTTTGATTTCTAGACAGACACATCTCTCTATTCCCAAACAGAGACATGATTGCCCACACACAACAGTTAGGCCTATACTATTGTTAAGTTTGTACAGTTAAGCACACATGTGTGGAGGGCCCAGAACTTCATGGAGTTTAGATATCAATTTCTTTGAGAGATAGTGTGTAAATAGGCTAGCACAGAATTTTAGTCTGCCTGCTTTGGTTAGACTGGATTTTGTTAGGGCTGTGTCAGGCTGCATATAGCCACACTGATTGTTAAGACAGCCCTTGTGCTAGTGTTGGCTAAACTGATCTACTGCAGAAATAAAATTCTGTGTGGTAGAATCCGATGAACAGAAAACCAGGAACTAGCAAATCCCTCCAGAAACCAGAAGACTTGTAAGTATTATCTGTAGAAGTCTCCTCTTGCAAATTAATGGTGGAAAAAATGTTTTAGCTGTCACTGCATAGGAATAAACAAAGCAAGTTCAAAACTAACAGCAAACCCCCAGTGCTACAGAACCTCTTTATTTCCTTAGAGAACCTCCCTGCCTCAGAGCTTTCAGATGCATCTAAATTCACAGATGAACACTCTCAGCACCAGGGACCATGTGAGAGTGCTTTGTTTCTACAGTTACTGTTAGGTCCAGGATCCTAACTGACATCTGTAGTCACTAAAGTGCTGTATGAATTTGCATTTGTAACTAATTTTACTAATTGTTTTACAATTAAATCTCAAGAGTACAGAGCTGTGGAAAGATTCTGATTTATTTTACAGTTTATTTTACAATTAAAGGGGGTGTTGTGGGTAGTTTGATGATGGTTTTGGTTTGTTTTTGTTTTATTGGTTTTTTTTAAATGCCTTTGGAACCACAGACTGTCAAATCCCACTTAAGCAGCAAAGCCCAACTGGTAGGTGTCTTTTGAAGAGGTCTAAATGAAAGAACAGTGTCTTAAGTGTACGTTTGTTTCCATAGTAAATATTTACTACATAAATACAGTACTTGGGCAGTAAAAAAATAAAGACAAAGAGAGGCAGTGCAATTTTGTGTTTTGTTTGAACAGGGATAGGGTTTGAGGAAAGAGGAATCAGACTGAGATTCATAGAAAATTGCATCCTTCATTTCACTTTCTATAGGGATCGTTAGTCAAGTCTTCTGCTGCATTGATGCACTTTCACTGCCCCTTCCCCTGAGCTTTGCCAGCTGATACCAGCTAAAGCTGTCTGATGTAACATTTAACTGTGTGTTTCTCACTTCTTAAGTCTGAGGGGTAGAAAATAACTCCTGCTATTAGAAATGGGTTGTGAGCTTTGATTTGGAGTCAGTAGCTGAAGAAGTGGGAAGCAGAAGGATGGCAATGAAGAGGCCTGGGCTGCTTTGCCACAGGCTTTCTGTGACACCGAGCAAGTCACTTGATCTCCCTGTACCTGTTTCCCAGGCAGATGCAGGGATAATAGCTTCTCCTTAGCTTATTGTGGTGTTGTTAGGATAAAGACTTTGAAGGGATTAGGTCAAAGCTGGAGGCTTTAAAAAGCACTGGTTTGATAAAACCAGTTGCTCAAAGCAGCTATCAAGGTCCTAATGTAAACTGTTCCTAAGTCACAGTGGTGGCCTGCCACCCTCCTGGTATTGGCATCGTGCATCTCCCCTCTCTAGTCTGACTAACACAACAAATTTCTCACTCACAGGAACAAAAATGGACGTGTGTGTCCAGCAGCTTCCCAAAACTTTAGATAGACAGTCATCCTTAATGTTCTTTCAGCCAGCACTGGAATGGAAAACAGTAACACTGAATATCTCCAATCCTCTCTTAGTCAGAGTCGAGGCTCCCATGGACTATTAGAGCCAAGTAGTAACTTGCTTCCAAAATATCCACGTGAGATGAGAAATCTCTTAGTTAGGATTTTGACCTACCAGTCTCAGGCCCAGCAAGTAACCAGAAGAAATGAGGATGTCTGAGTCAGCTGAGACCATTTTACTCCAATGTTTCTTCACAGGTGGCTGCACACATGCAGAGATCCAGCACCTGCCTTCTGTCAGGCACCTTGCTCATGTGCTAACTGAAGCAAAATTTGTCCTGGGGGAAGGGCACAGGGGGCAAGGATTTGGTTGCTGTTATATAAAGAATGACCTACCTGCTGAAGCTCTGAGAGGGTGGTACAGTTGTCCTGCAGCAAGTGTTGTCACTGCTCCTCTAGAGTGTACCCTAGTGCTCTGACATGGCTGAGTGGTTGTCATTTAAGAATATTTGCTAAAGGATTTCTACTCTTTCTCGCCAACATTAATAGAGATTTGTTCCCTCTTCGAAATTAATTTGACTTGTTCCTGGGAGTGAAGATTCTCAGCATCAATGGTAACTTTTTTCCTAAAAAAAAATAAAATAGTGCACAATACCGGTGGCTTGGGACACAATGATGGAACTTTTATATGGATTTTGCATCCTTTTGTAGCTCCCAAAAATCACACCAGGCCATGAGAAATTTAACTTTAAAGTTGTGATGCTTCATGTATTTCAAAAGAAAGCCTCTCTAACATAGTGCTAATGTTTTGCATAAATTTCTTTGAATAAGGCTTCTGAGAAATTATAAGCTGATATGACACAGTACAGAGGCAATAAGAGAAGAACTATGTAAATGTAGGTTGCATTTTCATGCTAGCATTTTGGCTCTAAGATATCCCAGAGAATACTGCTGCTTTCCAGTGATGCTGGCCTTCAATTCCCTTCTTTACTAGAAAACTTAGGTTCAAAGACAAACTCTTAATGAACACCTTGTGGGACCAGAGCTGTATTAGCTCACAGAGGTGCTGCCTTCTGCTGCTGCCCAGCCAGGATGCTTTCTGCAGAGCTCCAGCACTGGTAGGGCTGAGCCAGAAGCATGGAGGCCCCTCTGTCCTGTGCTGAAGTGCCTTGGGAGGAGATGCAGGTTTCCTCATGCTTGTTTTGTCTCTTTGGGTATTACATACTGCCTTGTGATGAGAGGGGGCTCATGCCTTGTTAACCTGCAAGAGCTGCCAGCGGGGTTGGGACCATGTGCTCGAGGACTGACTGCCTAGAGCCCACCTAGAACCTGTGCTGTCCCCTTTGTGGTGGATACTGCATCTCTTCCAGTGGGAATCTTCTGCTTGCTCATTGCTCTGACCCACGAGGCTGTGAGTGAGGCAGCTGCTGTTACTGTGCAAGGAGAGCACAACTCCAGAGACAAAAGGTTTGGAAAGGGTTGCTCTGCACTGCACGCAGCACCCAGGTCTGGTTACTCTTGTATTAGATTTTATGTAACTAATGAAAATGAGTATGTTAATTACAGGCTTGCTGTACCTTAGCATAAAGATTGCCATCTGTCTTTGGTAGCTACAGTAACTCCTGCTGGATGATCAGGGCAGCTGGAAAACCACCTGTTCTTCCCATCCTTTTCTCCCTTATGCAGGGAGCAGAGAAGCCCAAAAAATACCATTGAAACAAAATTAGATGATAGCAAAGATGCAGAAAGAGAAAACATTTTTTTGGGGGGGAGAAGAGTTTACTTTATGTCAAATAATTTTAAGGACAGCTTGGGAGCTGAAAGAAGAGATAAAAATTTCTGGGCACAAGAAGTATATGGCAGAGCAGTGAACTTGTGAGTCATCTCATAGCTTTGACCAACAACACCACAGCACTTACAGGCTGTGCTTGCTTGAGAAAACACGGCCAGGAGAAACACCTCTCACCTGTTTCCCTTCCATTGTCTCCTGGATGTAACAAGGGGCTCTCTTAATATTTGTAGTAGTGAACACAGTGACACAATGTTTTCATAGAAAAAAATCTGCTTGGGTTGATTGGGAAAAAGCCTATTTTTTTCCTTGAGTGGAAAGAATTTTTACTATTTCAGTTTTAGTTCTTTTGTATCAGGAACTCCCTTTGAAGCTGTTAATGCTTCAGGGAGATCTTGTTTTCCCTTATTTGAGTCTGATATACACTGTAGTCAGATTTTGATCCCTTGTGACAACAGTGTAAACTCAGAATAAATCCTGTTGCCATCCTGGCCCTTCAGTGGAGTAATTATGTTGCAGGTGGCAACAGCATCTGGTCTTTTATGTTTTTAATAGTAGCTGTGAGGTCTTCAAAGGATGAGCAATTTCTGCACAGCTCAAGTTATTTTCTTTCAAGTAAAGCTTGATAAAGATGATCTCACCCACAATTAAAAAAACCCAGAAGTGTAAGATACAGCAGTGCTCTAGTCTGCAAATGACTGCTCCATCACTGTGAGCCTGTGAGGGTCAGTGCTGGTTGTAGGGATCTCAGCCCACAGGAGATACCATCAAACTGAGTTCTGTAGCTCAAGGTACTTTTGGGGGAGTAACTTTAGTGCCCCTAGGGGCTTTGATAGTGGATTAATGAGGCCATAATTCCAGCACCATTAATCAGACCTCAGGATGTAAAAAGGAATGATTCACAGAGAAATGCTGTGTTCTCTCAGGCTGTCACTGTGGGAAGGCACTGGTGATGCACAGGTGGGATTTGTGATATTTTTCAGTTCACATGCTTAGGGGTTTCCCCTGCAGCTTCAGGAAGGGCTTTATTTCTCTGCAGGAGGAAGTGGCAGGGGTCCCTCGAAAGGAAAGGTGAGGTTTCACAGGTTACAGTGTGGGTGTGAAGAATAACTAGCTAAGATGAGGGACCCTGTTCAGGCCAGCAGAGTGACTTGTCTGCATACGCTCATGCACTGAGACTGATTGGACCTGTTGTTGGATTTTAAGGGACTTTGTTTTGTCTTTTCTATTAGAGCAAGCTGGGGAAAGTCAGTGTTGATGCTTAAGAGCTGATGCGCAGGAGATCAGAGCTCTGCTCACAGCATTGCTGCAAATACTTATCCAGTGTCTGTGGCAGATGTTCCAGCCTGGTCAGCTGCTCTGCTGGGGCAGTTGGTGACCAGTGGTGGGCTGGTTAAGTACGGCTGAGTGCCTGACATGACAAACCCTATGCTGTGTGCAGTTCTCACCCCCACTGCCTCCTCCATTTCTTTCTCCTCTCCTGTTTGTCTTTGCTTAGTTATCTTCCAGCCAAATGCTGAGGGGCAGGGAAGGGCATCCCTCAGCACACTGAGGAGGAAGGCAGAGTCCCAGCCCTGGCTCCTATGGCATCAACACCAGATACAAGGAGCAGAGTCTGTTTCCTTAGTGGGACACAAGCTCTGCCCTGCCAGTCAGGCCTGTGATCATTTCGGCCATTGGCCTAACAGGGCAGATAATCTGAATTGCCTGCTGTTCCAAAAGGCAGCAAGGAAGGGGAAGAGTTTGGTATGGTCCTATCAAAAAATAGTGTGAAAACTAATTGCAGCATGGGAGGGAATGGGACACCAGAGTTGTGATCCAGGAATGGAAAATATGGGCTGTGAGATAACAGAAAACTCCTTTAAGAGAGAGGTGCTTTTGACTTGTTCCAGAAAAGGGATAGTGAAGAAGCAAAGATGGTTTCGGTCACTTTTTCTGTTTTCTGGTTTTAATCTAGGTCTGCTCCAGCTCCTACCCAAGGTCCTACCAGTGCTGGGGCTGCAGGGCCACCTCCTGCTACCAATGTGTCAAGCAACAAACGGCTGCAGCAGACACAAGCCCAGGTGGATGAGGTAAGTGGCTCCAGGTAATTTACTGCTCATCACAAGGATGCTGGTGTGATTATTTTCTTTCCTTTAAGATCCTTTCCTCCCTAGTGATCCAGAAGCTCCTGCTCATCTGAAAGCAGTGGATCTAGGAAATGAGGTTTACTGAAGAATGGCATTTCTGAGGAGTCAGACAGTACAAGAGAGATTCTGAGTATGAACATCCTTGTGTCAGTAACACTTCTGCAGAATACACATGGGCATTGGTGCCAAGTCATTAATTCATGCCCGCGAGTCAGGTTAGGAGGAAATGTCATGGTGGAAACAGCTCTTTTAACCCATTCCTGCATTCCTAAAGGTTAGAAGCTGATCTCAGGCTGGTTCACAGGGACAGACCATCAGCTTCTCGTGGACAGATTGAAGCCATGAGAATTGTACAGCTAAGGGCTGTGTTTGTTATGCAGAGCTCTACTGACTAATCCTCACAGTTTATCCCCAAAGGCACCCACACATGATGTCATAACAGCATCTTCAACAAATCTCCACTTTTGTTGGTCTTTTGTTGGTCATGTGACTGTGTGACTGTTTCAGCTTGAATCCTTAAATTCTCGTAGCCTACAGCCTACCCCACTGCCTCAGCTGTAATGCCAGTGTCCATCCAAGTGCTGTGATAATGGGGCCATGAGGATACCACCACTCATGCCTACAGCCCCTGAGCACACCTGCAGCACAGGAGCAGCTGTGGTGTTCTTGCACACCTGCTGGGCAGATTTGTGTGCTGGGTATTAACTGTGGAGTTTTGCCAAACCCTTACAAAGACTTAACTATTTGTTTACTGTCCATGGGGAAGTGGCCAGGGATTGTGCAATACTTTAATGCCAGTTTGATAAAATACACATTAGAAAATAACTATTTACATGTGTAAAGGCCTCTATTTTCAAAAGCTCCAGGTGTGCTTTAAAAATAGTAGAGAAGACCTCACAATATCCAACTCAAATGCATTTTCTAAGATTAATTAAATACAACTGCCAAATTGAGCTTTGTCTTTTTGAGAATTTTGGAGAATCCCCATTGCTGATGCTCAGAGCTGATTGTAAGAACATCCTCTGGCTGCAGAAATGTCTAGGCTGAATTCTCTCATTACCACTGATTTTCACATCACCTAACTTCATTGGCACTAGCGGAGTGTCTCTTGCAGTAAGAGATGGAATATTAGAGTTCAGCTTTTGTCTTGGGTCAGAATAATGACATCAACTTCATGTCCTGAACATACTACATCATGATGGTGCTGTAATTGTTCGTGTGAGCTACAGCAGAAGTAATTTACCCTAGAAGATGAAAAATAATTGCTGTTATTGACTAAACTGAGTGGTGCAGGTCAGGTACATAGGGCTCTTCAAGCAGATCAGTAGAGATAGCTCCAGCAACGCTGGTGAACCCCTCACTTTGTGATGAAGATACCCTGTATTCTGAGACTTTTCACTCAAGTCCATGCAAGTTTGTCTTGTGAAGCATTATTTTGGCAGGAACTCTTATCCAGTGTGAACGGACAGTGGGTAGCTCTTGGATTTGAGGATTATGTGGCTGATAATCAGGATCCATGTTTTTTTCACCTCCCGTGTGAGAGAGAGGCTGAGGTTGGTATGCATTTTGAGTGGATAGCACATGGTCAGCAGATCCTTATTTAGTAGGGATATCACAGTGCAAGAATAACCAAGGGAGGAAAATGCCACTGGGCTTTCAGCACGGTGGGGTCACTAGGGTGAAAGTGGTTTATAGCACGGAAGGGGATGATCTGTTAAGCTCTGCTTTGACCTTCCTGCTAGATCTTTCCTGGTTGTTTTCCTCTCACGCCCTGTGGGACAGTGATCTGTAGGTGGCACCAAACTCCGCAGCACAGCACCGCACCCTCCGGCCGTTCTGCTCCCGGCTGGTCACAGCCCTTCAGACCCGAACCCGGAGCTGGCACCGCGATCACGGCTTTGCACAAGAGAAAATGTTAGGTCTTAGTAAAATGACTGACATTGTTAATGCTGTGTCAATGCTGGTATAGTCTGTCAGCTATATCCTTGTTGCATTTTGCCCTCTGATTTCTCTAGGCATCCTAGAGCTTATTTTCTAAGGCCCAGATCTCAGTTTAAGACTAGACAAACATTTATTTATTTGACAAATGTGGTGTTTTCTGGAGCAGTGCTCACTAAAGTCATGTTATATTTAATAAATAGGGGGTTTTTTGGGAAGAAAATAAAGAGAGAATGAGTAGGGAATGTTAGAGTATTTGGTTTCAGCATTTTCAAATAGTTTAAAATTTTCACCACACATCATTGTATTGAAACAATTTAGCTAAACACTAGTTGAGAAACAAAAACAAAAGGTTTTGTTTAAGTTCATATGAAGTTAAATGCTTGGAAGGTTTTGGAATGGACAAGGAAGTAAAAAAAATTTGGGATGACAAAAACATTTGATTTTGTTTTATCTGTGGTAGACAACCAAAACATATCTTTTGAATTTCAGAACAACATTTAACTCTATGCCAGTCCTTTCAAAGATTCTTTCAATACCAGTTTCATCTCACTATATTTAAATCATGTATTTAAATCCTGTATTTTTTAAGTAACTGAGATTTTGCAGGTAATAGTTAAATTATATTAAATACAAACAACATGGACTTTCTTATTACAGACCTTGAGAAGTAACAGGCCAACAACCATAGTCACTGCTAGAATAAGTGGTCACAACTTTCCTGAGATGGGTACACTATCTAACTTTTATGTTAGTGATGAGTTTGCATGGGGTTTCTATTTAGAGTTACTGATTTGCTAGAAGAGGATTTTCATCTAACGCGGTGTATGAAGTATACACATGAATGGGCCTTACCTGTTGTGTACTGGCTGTGCACGTTTTTCACTGAGGCTGTGCAGTGGGGTGGGGTGTGCTTCCTGCTACACTTCAGGCTGAATTTTCTTAGGGAAAATTTTCTCCTCATCCACTTTCAAGCAGGACTTCAAATTATGGCTGAGAAATCATCTTGTCCAAGAAAGATCTGCAGAGTAAGTAAATTCCTTGGTGAGGAAATGCAGACATGGCTGAGAAAAATCAAAATCTTTAATGAAACTAATTATGGTATTTAATAGTGTCCCTTTATTTTTTCCTTTAAGGGCATTTGAACACAGTACAGCTATGTTCATCTTGTCCTCACTCCATCTGCTTCCACAGCCATGGGTTTTGAGGCACAGTCCAAGTGGTTGCCTTCCCAGACCATAAAGGCAAATGGCTGGTTTCGGGATGATGTGTGATATTGCGGTGTGATCATATGGGTGACCTTCAGCTCTGCTGTGTGTGGAATCTAATGTGAGGCTGTGCCTTTTCAGGTGGTGGACATCATGAGAATGAACGTGGACAAGGTGCTAGAAAGAGACCAGAAGCTATCAGAGCTTGACAACCGGGCAGATGCATTGCAAGCAGGTGCCTCACAGTTTGAAACCAGTGCAGCCAAACTGAAGAGAAAATACTGGTGGAAAAATTGCAAGGTAAAGAATACAAACTATTGTTAAGGATCATTTCATGGCAGATGTTACTTTCACATGTATTTAATGGGACTTTGCTTTCAGCATGGCATCTCTAAGTGGTCTCTTCTTGTCAAGGGGAGAAAGAGATGCCTTACCTGCTAAGCTCCAGGATAATAATCAATTTTGTTCTTTACCAGAACCCATTCTTTAGATAATTACTGCAGTATATAAAATGTAGAAACAGATTTTGGTGCTTCAGTCAGTGCCTGCAGATAGGGATGGAAGAGCATTCCACATTTACTTATGTCAGTTCCCTGTGTGAACTTCAAAACCTCAACAGGCATAGTGAATTCTAGTAGTGACAGAAAAGAAGCTTATTCTTTTTCAGATCATCAGCCTCTTGATCTTTCTTTAGGATGGTAGTAAACTACTAATACGAAAGCTATGCCAAAATTTCATCTTTATTTCCATTTCTCTTCAGTACCACCTTTGCTGCTGACCATTCATGTCCACCCAAATACAGCCACCTGTTCCCAGAGGTGAATCCCACACATATTTCTCACCAGTTTGTTGCCTGCTTTGTCTCTTCAATCCATGGTGCTATGAAATGTAAAGCAAGGCAAAATATTCTGGGTAAACTACATGCATCAACACTCCAGAAATAAGTGGATCTAGGTTAGAAATTCAACCGGCCAGTTTCTAAGGCATTAGGCATCCAGCTGCCTCTTCCCTGACTATGGGAATGTGGTGAAAAGTGATCAGTTTACTCTGGCATAAAGAGGTACGTGGCCATGTGTGAATTTAGCCACTTCAATCACCTCTGGAGTTGTTTTACTTTGGAAGCTTACTTTTCCTTTGCTTCTGGAAATGGACAAGGTTGGTCACTGCATTTTTAGCTGATGGGTCAGAAATTGCTAGCTTTGACAAGGGGCTATCATCATTGCTGGTTGTCCACTGTTCCTAAACTTGGCACTAAATGTGGAGCCTTGACAAGTCTGTTACAGTGAGTCTGTAAGAATTAAAAGTGCAAGGAATGAGCCACAAAGTAAAAGCAAAAAAAAAAAAAAAACCCAAATCTGAGGAGGGTCTCTTGTGAAAAACCTGACTTTCTCTTTTTTTTTTTTTTTCTCATGATTTTCCTTTTATAGATGATGATCATCCTTGGTGTAGTATGCGCAGTCATTCTCATTATAATTATAAGTGAGTAACTGATTTTCTCTTTCATTTATGATCTCAATAGCTCTGTGACTTACCAAGTACTGTTATATTAAAAAGTAAAACAAAACAAAAAAAATGGATATAAAATATTTAAACTGATTCATTTGTGAAATTCCCCTTCTAGTGTTATGCTGTTATAGTGAGAATTACTGCAAATTCTCTGGACACTTTTATAGGTAGAATTTGTCGACACTAGATGTATTTTACATTAGCATGTTATATAACTTTCCCTAGGATTAAAGACTCTTCCTTTTCATGTTTATATAAATTTTTATGCAGTCTCAGATATCTTACTTTCATTACAAGCAGTGCCACAGTCCTGGTGTTTTCTAGTGAGAACAGTAATGCTCAAATTACCATATGCCTATAAAAAGAAAGTGAAGGCCCACAGGCAACAGGCATCTGATGTGTTTTCTAAAAGCGTGTAGGTGCCTAGTTCCCACCAAATCAGCTGAATTTGAGTTGTTGGTGCTTCTGAAAATTTGCATCTTGGACACTTAAATATTGTTAAAAGATGGCCCAAAGTCTTATTGATTTCCTGTCTCAAAGGACCACCTCATTCCACACATTTGTTATAGATGAGACAGCATATGAATGAATAATAGCAGTCATGCTGGTTGGGAGCCAGGGATCTTGTAATGACAGGAACTGAACACTTTATTTATGTAACCTCTGTGTTAGCAACAGCCGTTCTGTGACATAACTGTAATATGGCATTGACTCCTAAAAGGGAGATTTCTTGAGCTAGGCAATCCAGCTAGTCACCCAGAAGAGATTCGTGGATGTGAATTAATACCCAGCTCTCAAATTACACGCCTTCTATTCAGCATGTTTCCATTTTCCTCTGTTGCTTCTGTAAAGAAGGCTTACAGAATCACCTGTAAACATCACTAAATGGATTGAGATACATATGGCAGTTTATTAGTCTTATGAATGCTGCCACCAGAGTGACCCAGAATAATTCTAGGGTTTCGTAACACTGGTACGACAAGAATGGGAAATGACTAGATATTAATTAACTATATTAACTAGGTACTCAAGGCAACTGGCTTCAAGGGAAAGGTGTAGCAGAACTAGTGCAGGGAAGACAGATGTGCAGCCATTGAATTGATTGCTGTGTATACATGCATCATTGAGCACTGTGGGTATCTTAATAAGAAAGCAAAAAGCAGACAAGAAAGCTCATAATTTCTTCTTAGAAGTTAAGTTTAATTATGTATGTTATAATATTGTTTCCCTCCCAGTTTTAAATATTGGATGCCTGGCCTTCTAAGTTTAGAAGCAGATGTGGCAGGTTTGATACGGCTTAGGTTGGCTTTAAGGTAATTATTCACACTTGAGTGTCACATCATCAAACCCAGGTCACAGCTCACCATTGTGAGATCTCGTGCAAGCTTAGTGAGATTTAAATGTAGTTAAGCTCTGGATCTTAAATTACTTTTTCAGTCTGTTTGATTCTTCTGTAACAGTGTTAAAGGCTGCAGTTTCAGGAAGGACCCTGTGTATTGAACTCAATGGTGTACTTATTTACAATAGCTCTCAAGTATATGTTTAAATCCTGTTGACAACAAGCGTCCAAGTGCTGTCACAGACAAGGCCTGTATGGCTTCTCCAGCCACTGATTTGAATGGGAACCAGATCATGCCCTCCATGCAGGGCTGGTTATGGATGTGGATAGACTGGATAGTTCCTCACAGCAACAACCTACTATGGTTGTTGGAAGCCCAAGCCAGGCTTCCTGGTACTGGGGCCCTGGAAAAGTGGTCTGGCTCCCTGCTGACTGATGAGTTACAACCTGGGGGACTACAGGTGTTGCTGGGGCTGGGTATAGTGGCTAAAATCACCACCAGCCCTTGCCCTTTCTGTCTTTGAAGCCACAGTCTCCCCTGCTTCCCACTGCAGTTCCCCCTCAGAACTCCTTTTGACACGGGGCAGCATCCCTGCTCCCGCTGTCCCACATCCCAGGCATGCTGTGTGCAAGACAAGCCACACTCAGAGCCGATGTGAAAGGCGTTTGCCGCTCTCTGACAGCACGCGCTTCTGTGAAATAAAGCACAACAGGAACTCGGTAATAACTGGTGGGGTTTTGTTTTTTGTTTTTTGGGTTTTTTTTTCCCTTCTGCTTCCTTTCCCAGTTTATTTCTCCACTTGAAAAAGCAAAGAAGGAAGACTCGGCACGACTTTGTTCATATCAACCGATGATATCAGTGTTCCTTTGTTGAACTCCGCTTTTTAATTCAACGGTGTCTTGGGATTTTTGCTTGTAATAACCCATAAGCATTCAGTGTGGTGTGTTTTGGAATTCTGTTGTTTCCACAAGAAACTGTACCAGCTAAATACTGCCAAGTAGTTCCATACACTGTCTTATCACTGTGTCTTAAAATGTGTACACGCTGACCTTCAGAAACTGTAGTATATGAAAAGCATCCTAAACATCTCAGAACTAGAGAATGGAGCTATGGGGAAGCTCCTGCTTAAAGGGACACTGGCAGGTGGATTGCAGCAAACATTAGGGCCAAAACTCTTCAGTCTGAGCACCTAAAGTTGGATGGTAAAATCCACTCTCAGATGTAACTTCTTGAGGTGGTGAGTATTTGCTACTCCCATTGAAGAGAGTGGTACCTACAAGTATTCATGTAAGGCATCTTATTTCAAGCTAGCCAACCAAGCACTGATCTTTTGAGATTAGCTGTAGTATCCAGGTCTAAAAACATTACTTGCAGAAAATAAATAGGACTGGATTATCATCTTTCACGGATTTAGATTTTTCTTTTTAAGGTGTTCTGTACAACCAGGATGGCTTCAATATGAAAGCCAGGAAAAAAACAAATAAGCTTTAGCTATCACAATCTTGAAAAAGCCAAGTGAAATGCAAAGAAGGTAACACAAGCATCATAAGTGACCAAGATCCAGACTCTTGCTAAAACTGAAGGCACTGTTTGTCATGCTTCATGAGACTCTTAGATGCCAGTCCCCAGTACTTAGTGGCCCTAACTTAAAGCACATGAACAACTTTGGTGATGTCTGTGGCTTCCCAGCACAAGCGTGGGAAGCTACTTCTGCACTGTTCTGTAGAAATGGTCCCCACTGTGAGGACTGTTCAAAAAATCAGGATGAAGGTGGTATAGGTAAAGAGAGGGAACAGTGGAGAGAGGCTGAGAAAGGAAAGGGTGCTTAGCAAAGCTCTCCTGGAGAAAAGGAAGGCAGAGAAACACCATTCCAAAGTGGTGGTGTTAAGAGGCTTTTAAAAGATTTTATTTAATTTGTGTTTATATGGCTCATAAACTACAGTGTCATCTTTGTAAAGTGCTCAGCTGAGATACTTTTCATACTTTAATTAACTTTTGAT
Source organism: Merops nubicus (assembly GCF_000691845.1). Lineage (NCBI taxonomy): Eukaryota > Metazoa > Chordata > Aves > Coraciiformes > Meropidae > Merops > Merops nubicus. Next base: position 21,663 of record NW_008623426.1, on the reverse strand, counting down.
GTAATTAAGAGAAATTATATGCTGTGGTTCGAAAGTTCTTGCATGCTATTGTTGTATGGCTTCTCCCAAATGTTCAACTCCTAGTTTTTTCTTTTTAAACACTGAATAGTTTAATCATAGTTAAACAAACTAAAAATCAATTATCAATTTTGAACCAGGAAATTATGAAAGTGGTTTTTCTTTTAGGATAAATCCTTCAGAATTTCTAAGAATAATTTGTAGAAGTTTTTAGTTTTGTTTGTTTGTTTGTTTGCAATTTAATTAAGGCATAGAAATGGTGATTATGCTTGTGTAAATATTCCCACTGTGGAGCCTCTCTTGACATGGTATTGGATTAAAAAAGCAGAGATTCAGACCAATTTGTTGCAGTGGATGTATATAAAAATTGTACTGAAGCAGAATTTTGCAGAGAACAAGCAATGAATGGCTTCAGTTGCATTTTTTGCCCCCCTATATATTTATTACTTCGTATTCACATGTACTCTTTCATATCATTAAGTAGTACGTGGCAACAGTCTTAATGAAACTGAACTGTCAAAGTCACTAATGTGCTACTGGGCTTCCTGGTATGCTCTGTTCACTTTGGGCCTTCAGCTAAGGGAGTCCATAAACAGTTCTAAAATCCTCCTAGGCCAGACAGAAAACTCTGCTGTCATGAAGGGCCGGATTCCTCGAGGTGCCACAACTCAGCACTATGTATAGCCAAGCCTTTGCTGGCCATCCAACTTCAGGATCTTTTTTAAATTAGTAAGGTATTTGGCTGATAAGAAAGAATTATCTCCTAAGAGTGTGACCTTGCTACTGATACCCACGCTGAGCATGGCTTGATCCTCACTGGGCTTCTCTACAGGACTGCTGAAAGGACCCATGAGATCAAAGTTTTCACTGGAGATGGTATTATGAGTAACAGCAGAAACACATCCTCAATGTTAGACAGTGTCTTCTCCTACGAGAGCCTGAACTGACTACTTAGCTGCTATGGCTGTAAATACATATCAAAGAGTTTGAATCCTCTAGCTACAAAGGTGCAAGGTTTCAAAATGGAAATGGAATGAAACTGCAGTGAAACTGCTATAAGGATGCAAAGCTTACATCCTCCTAGCTAATGTATCTCAACTGAGTTAATAACAAAGTGAGAGCTTTAGGGGAGAGTGGAGAAGAGGAACTGCTGGTTGTGGAACATGTACTCATTCTCCCTCAAATGGGGCTGGCTGCTAAATGTTGGTGAGAATTTGAGAGAAAGAGGTTAGCCAAGAAACCTAGCCTCTAGTGGGTTTTAAAATGCTTGTGACCAGACAATTTCCTCCTGTGTGCTAATGGAATGCGCTAAATTAATGTGTTTGACTCTTTTCAGTTATTTGTGTATAGCATGCTGGTGAGTGCTCAGTGTTTGCTAGTTGTGCTGTGCTGGTTGGCTGCAATCGTTAAGATAAGGTATGTAAGATTTCTAATTCACCTCTGGAAGCAGGAACAACTATGTCCTTCCCTGGTTCACAGACCCAGAGTCAAGCTGGGTCTGGGCTCCTGCAGAAGGTTAATTCTCCTGAAGGAGCATATGGTAATATAGGGCTGTCCAGGGTCATAGCTAGTGCAACACCATCAGTTACACGTAGACTGGCACAGAGGACAATCTATATAAACACAGTTGGAGATCTTATTTGTGTGGAAGCCAGGATTGATTGCTTTCCACTCACTGCCTCTACATTTAAAATGTCCATGGAGTTACAACTGCCTACTTATAATAATAAATTTCCCACAAAAAGGTTAACTCATTCTTGTTTAGTCAGCACTGCTTAGAATTTCAATTACTGGGTAGGATTTCAACCACTACTCTTCATGACTAGCTGCTGGCTAGGATTGTACCCTGGGCTGGTAGGAAGGCACAAAGGGTTTCCTTTTACCTGCTCCCCAGCAAAGCCTCAGGGGACTGCAAAGCATTCTGATCACAATCTTGGGGACTGAACTGAAGAATTCTCTGGCTGGAAGCAAGGATTTGGATAGTTTCAGCAGAATTAGACATTGTTTGAGCTTTGCATATTCTATCTGTATAAGAAGTGCTTATTCGTCCTCTGACTTCTGGGCCGCAGCTGTACAGCTTGGAGGCCCCATGATGTGCTGCTCAGACACAGCATAGCTGCAATGGGACGGTTAGGAGCTGCTGCTTGACTCGCCAATGACAGCTCATCAGCTTCTGAGGCTGAAGTGTTATTTGCATCCACTATACACAGTCTAGTAAGGCCCTACTTGGGCATTAGATCTTCCTCCTTCTAATTTAGCTCACCTCGCAATAGCATAAATATGGCTTTAAACCTAAAAAAATCAGTATACAGAACTTGCAGGAGCAAGTAATATGTAAGTCTAAGTGGGGCACTTGACCTGATTTTCACTTGACAACATTACATAACAGTGCAGTGAATCCAACATAATCCAATATTATTAGAAGGAGGAGGGCAGAATCTGATAAAGGTTTTGAATGTAACCTAGGGTCTGTAAGACAAGAAGTGATTCAGAAATGTAGTTGGTTTCATTTTTAAAACTGAGACTTTGATTCTGTTGGGTGAGGTGAGTCCCAGGAATAGTCCAGGCAAGTAAAATACTTGGACTTTTCTTTTTAAATAACGATCTGCAATAAGTGACTTAAACACTCACAGTGATGAAGGAATAGGGCAGTATTAACTGTGCAAGGAATTAATTAGAACAGCCACAGTGCACTATGTTTTTGCCTGGGTAGCAAGACCTTTTGAAATTCTCCTGTTTTTGTGTCTCATTTCTGTCACTGCTTCTCTGACAGGGCTTCACATAACTTTATGAAGAGCTGTCTGAATACAGTGGATTTGAGCTCCTAAGAGCAAGTCCATGACTTGACATCTCTGTTAGAGCACACCTATAAAACAGTGATGTCTGCTTTTCAGAAGTACATCTACCATGGAAGACTCAAACTTCAGGAACTTTTAGAAGTCCAGATGTTACCCAAATCTTTTTCATGCTTTTACAGAGTGAGGTTTTCCCTATTCCATGGGAAGTTATCCATCCAGTGGGAGTAAGTTGGGTTTTGTTTATTTTTTTTTTAAATGACAGCACATTGATCACACATGTTGGTGCTAGACCTTCACAAAGAAAACCTTGGGTGTGATCCAGGATTTAGATCTCAACCCTGCCTCTCCTGCCCTTTAAACAGGGAAGAGGGCTAAACCAGTAGCCAAATAAGGCACTGGGCTTGCTCCCAGTGTACACAGTGAGTACTGGAGAAAGGCCTCAATGAGACCAAAGTCTCTTTGGTCTGGATTCATGTCCTGACCTGAACTTCAGACCTGTAACAGATCATAACCTTTGGGCCTCCTGTGTAGTCAGAAGAGTCAGATGCTCTTCCAGACAGTTCTTCCTCTCACTTGACTTGTATCTTGTCTAGCAAGAGGGACCTATTTGAGCATATGATTCTTAATGCACCTTCAAATTACCTTTTTTAAAACCAAAATGCCCTAAGAATGTAGTTTGAAAAAAGGGAATTGTAGCTAGTGACATGATTGTCTGAAAATTTCTCAGATGGTGACATTATTTTCAGGAAGGATACTAGATTTGGATATATGAAACAATGAAACCAGAACCTCACATCAATTGTTCTTTCTTCATCCAATCTCCTTCAGAAACACTCGTCTATTCTACTTCAGGAAAGGATTTTGTTTTCCTCTTCAGCTAATTTCCGTTCCTTATTTCATTAATGTATGTCTCCATTGATGTGTTCCCTAGCTTTTTTTTCTTCTCCATTGAGAACCAGAAGGCTGTCTGCCTTTAAACACATGCATAAAGAGAGCTCTGAGCCACCCAAGGAGTTTACCTTTCTTCCTGATGCACTGACATTTAACAGCTACATCTTACAATAAAGCAGAAAACCTGTGGTCGTCTGGTTACATGCGGTTTTGGTGGAGTAAACACTTGATTATTCAACAATGAGTCATTTCTGCAGTAACCTCATTCTGTCATGGCTGTATCACATCTGCTAACTCTCCAAAGCAAAAATCGTAACCTGTACCCGTTTAAAAGATGAATACAGCGTTGTGGTTCATACGTAACACTCTATTCAACCAAAGAAGCCATGTGCTGTTACTTTAAAAGGGCAAAGCACTTGTTCTCAAAGAGAAAATATCATAGAGAACAACAAACATAATTATGAAGAAAAGCTTCTCCATTCTTTAGGTCTTCTCACAGTGTCTGGTTTCTTCACTACTCTTCAAGCGTCTCTTTATTCTCTTAGAAAACCTTTCTGGGTTTGGAGTGTAGAGTGTTTGGAACAACTTATTTGGGCTGGGGTTGTTTTGCTGCCCTTTGAGCTGACTCCCTGCTTTCTGACGTACTGTTATTGTTGCCCTCAATCAGAGCTCAGGCAGGCCTGAGCAGAGCTGAACTTCCTCCCATATTGCTCTGCTGTCCTCAAACCAGCATCCACTGATGGGATGAGAACACTAGAGGCAGAATATGGGTCCTTGATCTTAATCTTGTTCAAAATGGTGTGATACAAAAGAAGTCTCCTGACTGCTAAACAACAGCATTTTTTTTTTTGCTACACTACACTAATTTTAACACTGGAATTTAATTTAAATCTATTTAAAATTTCTTGTAACAGTAATTTCATCAACTTTGATGGGAAAGAGGAAGCAGCAAATAAGGATAGTGTGATAGTGACAAGATCTAATAAATTTGGAAACAGCTGAAGTGAAATACAGCCATCATTCAGTAAACTCCTTTTTATAAGTGGCTACACCTAAGAGCACCTTTTGTATGTTAAAAGTAAGCAGCACTACTATTATTAAAGTGCATATAGACTAGTACTTAAAATTAACTATGACAAATGGTAGTTGAATTTACTTCCTTTCACTTTCTTGAAAATGCAGGAGTCATTGCAGGAAGGATGATCTGGTCTTTTTTTGCAGAAAGAGCCATTTGTCAAACACAAGCTGCTGCTGTCAGCTAGAGAAGTGGTTGAGAACTTCAGTCAAATAAGGGCTCCAGGGTGCTTGGTACAGTGAAGATATGCACTGAATGTCCACTTTGTTGTAAAGCACTTTGCTCTGCCAGGGATGAATTCTTTTTGACACACCATGATTATTTTGTGTACCCTCCTTCTACTCTAGTATCTGTGCTTGGCCACGACTGGTCTAAGGAGAGGGTGAAAAATCACTCTGCTGAATCCATTACACTCCTGTCACGTATATGGGAACATGTGGTGGTGGTGTGAGCTTTTGTAATGAAAAGAGTTTCAAAGAAGTAAGATGTTTCAATATTTTAATCTATCCTTTGAAATTAGTTTCTCCCCCTGATAAGCTGCAGGTTTCTTTAAAGTAAGAGCAAATAATGGCAGCTGCTGTTGTTTTCTTTGTAAGATCAATGTTTGAGATAGTGCATATAATGGAGCCACAAATTCATAGATGCAACAATGAATAATTGTTTTCAGAAGTTCAGCTATTGATATTTATAGTGTTGACCTGAAAGGCTGCAACAATTTCGCCATTAGTCACGGTAGTGCTGGCTGGACCTGAAAATTCAGTGGTCAGTGTGGCTACCATGCTGCTAGTGAGCTACAGGGTACTAAGCAATGCAGGTTCAACCTTCCATGAAACTTGAAGGGAAAAAAGATTCTGAAAAATAGGAATGTACAGTAAAGGCCATGGACATAGAGTTTAGCTATTACTTATTTGTTATTTATTATTATCTATTATTTGAGTTAGCAACTATACACATAGTTGAATAATTAGCTTCCAAAGCCTATTTATTGATAAAAGAATATTTTTTTTTCTCATTAGAAATGCTAAATTTGATATGTGCTCCATTTCCTTTTCCCCTAGATTGGAAATAAAATAAAATAAAATGCTAATGTTGTTAAGACACACTCACAGGGCTGCACAATAAAATGTTATTGATACCCTACTGCTTGTCATTAAAAACATCATTACTTTGTCTTGTAAATGAGAAGTCCTCCCTCCCCTGACTACATACATGATAAATATTAGTCACATTATGTATATCAGCACCACTGAAAAATTAGAAATTAGTACCTCCTACTCAAGAGGAGAGCTTAAAAACATCCTTTGTCTGTTGTAAAAATACATTTTGAGGGGGAAACATCAAATGTTGTACAGGTTAAACTTTTTTGACAACTATTCTTTTTCCTCCCTGTTTCCAAAAGAAGTGATTGTATACATAGACAAGTATCTGTCACTTGGGTGATATGTTCTCTTTCCAGCTATGAAAGAGATGAAGTGCAGCCAGGATCTATTGTAAGCAACCTTTAGCTTGTTTTGCAGAATAAAAAATTATCTTAGTGGCAATATATAAACTCTTATTATAAACTGGTTTTAGTCATTGCAGGAAATTAGTTTGTAGCCAGCTAATTAGTATTTTCCTTAATGACACATGCTTCAATCTTAACATAGAAAAGTTGCCTCTGGAGGTGCTATCTAATCATTCAGCACTGTAGAATAAAACGGGCAGAGGGCTGCATCTATTGTGCTCTCCAGCCCAGAGAGAATGAAGAGCAAAATGTGCATTGGAAGTGACTTCAACATGTGCTTAAGCACAGAGACAATTTCCGTTCTCTGTTTAAGACAACAAAACCCCCTCATTTGTCCTTACTAAATCCAGGCCTGAAGGGGAATCTGTGCCATGTTCTACTTCAGGAGAGGAGAAGCCTTTCCTTTGAATGAAATAAAAATGAGGTTGGAAAGGACCCCTGGGGTTCATACAGTCCGATCTCTGCCTGCTCCTCTCACTCTCTAAGCTAAGGCACAGGATCAGATTCAGGACATCTGGTAAAGTCTAGTTCTGTACTGTCTGAGGTCACTGCCAAAACCTTGTTTGGCTACTAAGTTACTAGACTGGCATGAAAGAAAGAAGAGGATTTACTATAATTATGATTTCTCCTCACAAGCCACCTTAGTAGTGCCACCCCTCTTTCAAATGCTGAAACAGAATGGAAACGCATGAAAAACCAAACCCTTTCTTCTACTTCTTTTAATTCTTCAAGCTTTGCTTCCTCCACTAGGAATAACTAGAAATACTTTTTCAGCTGCCCTTTTAAAAACTAAACTGCAGACCAAATCTTTAATTGCATCCTTTTCAAGAACACGCAGTAGTGTTACACTATATGGTGATGCACTTGGAAAGGATCTGAAAGTCTGTGCTGAGAACAGCATCTCTCACCTCATAGATGCCAGCTGTAATGAACAAGAAATTCTGATTTGTGCCTCTACAGAAAACTCTGCTTGTGTCTTATTAGAGTTACCTGGGGAGGAAAAATAATGTTGAGACAGGGAAATTTCTAAAAGTGCTTTATCTGGAGGTCAGTGGAATTCCACTTATAAATGATGAATGCATGCATTTTGATGCTAAAATTGTGATGACTTACAAAGTTTGATATTACTGTACATTTCTGTGGACAGTGATTTTTTTTTTGAAGTGGTGAACATATTTTCCAATCCAAGAATATTGTAGACATTTGTAACATGTATGTTTGTGCCAATAAATCTTGTTTTAAGAAGCTGTTTTTTGTATCATTTCTGTTCTAAATACACACAGTTCAAGGATTTAAGTTTAAGTAGTTTCAGCTTTCATCCCCCCTCTGTGTTAAGTGCTAAAGACTTCTGGAAATGAAGATTTTTCTAATTCGCACTGAATTTTTATATATTCAGTCTAACAGAATGAATAATTAAAAAAAAAAAAAAACAAACAACACAAACATTTCTGTTGCACAAACAACGAACTCTGTACAAAAAGGGGGAGGGGGCAGAGGTAAAACCATGAAAGAATTGTGAAGAGGAGCAGATGGGAAAATGCATTTAGTACATTTGATCTTATTCTTAACTTTCCTAATAGTACCATATGTCTTCTTTTTAACAGGGCACAGTTAACTCAGGGAACTCGTTGCCACAAGATACTGTTAGTTCACCAATTTGGTGTGCTCTGGACATATTTTCTAAAGGAAGGAAGAAGGATTCTCTGTGAGAGGGATAAAGACTCTCTCGCAGGGTTATCTTCTGCCTTAACTTGAAACAGTTGATGCTGGCCACTGGTGTGGTGGCTTAATGGGGCATGGCAACTGTTGCCATCATTATTCTTAATGACTAATTAAGCTCTTTGAAGGGACCTGAGTTGGAAGCTGTTTTTCTCCCCCTCCTAATGATTACACCTACATTTTAAAATACATAAGCATCACAGTAACTCCTGGGTAGCTCTGCACTTTCCTGCCTATGGGGTATTTATTCTCATTCGGCATCTCATTGTCTTGTTGCAAATCAACTCAGCAGATAGAAAGGACACCCTATCGTCTTTCCCCTCCAAAACCAGGTAACGTCAAGATGTCTTCTTGTATGACAGTGCTTTATTAGCAAATCTATAGATTTTTCCTTGGTAATTACTAGCATACCTGGCAACAAATTTGGGGCACTTTGAGTCTATAAGGAGGAGTTGGGAAAAAGCAACCACTGATTTCAAACAGTGCATATTCTGGTCTATGTGAAATAGCAAATAAGGACAGAGAGGGTGAATTAGGTTGATTGGTGTGTATGAATATGATATGGAAGAACACAGGAAACTGATCAAAGCCAAAATGAGGCTTATGCTAATAATTAAGAGAGCACAATGGACTAATACTCAATTAGCACTCATACTGTCAGGTTGTGTTGTTAGCTCGGTTTTATTGAATCAAAAGGTCCCAATTTCTAACTTTGGAGCTTACAAATAATTCTAGAAAATTACAAAACCATGTGAAAATGAAATTATATGTAACGTAATGGAGATATTGAAGTGATATGTCAGAGTCAGTAAGATTATATGAAAAATCTAATGTATTTTTGCATGCTGTTCAGTTAGCAGATTTGCATAATTCATGGAAATTCAGAGAGCAAAAGGAAGGACTGTTTCTTAGGTGTTGCTAACTTATGTGGGGTGAAGGGCTCTGGGACTTGCAAATGCTTTGGAAAGTCAATAAAATATAGTTCAAAGAGAAAACAAACTTTGAAGTGACTGTCTGCTTTGTGAGCTGAAGTACATAGAGGTAAGTGAATGAATAAGATGTTTTAAGTGCTCCTGACAGATCCAAAATTTTTTAAAAAAATCTCACATGACTGAAGATGGTCAGCAATGTAATCTTAGAAGAAAAGCAGGTAATCCTGAGACTGCTAGAGCTCTATATGAGAGAGGGCTAGGCAGTGGTGATCATCACTATGTCATCATCAACCAAACCATCTTTTATCACTTTCCTAGGTGTTTCAAATCTAGGGGAACATAACCTTGTAACACCACCTGTGGTTTGGGCAGCTATTATCAAAAGCTCTCACCATGATGTGGTAGACATGTTAAATACATTTTACTATGTAAATGTATTTCCTGGTACCAAATGCACCAAGTCTAAGGCAGCTCCTGGAATGATTCTGCAGAAGTAAGACCTTTGCCTTCCCCCTTAGCACCTGAACAGTCAAATTATAATTTAACCACTGCTACCTGGACTGCTTTACAGGGGCAAGCAAGCCTGGCTTTTCTACCTTCTGTAATGCAGCTTTACTCTCTTGAAGGTAGTCAATGGATTTGATAACTGAACTTCTGATACTTATCTAATAACTGGCAGGTTTTTCCTTTTACTAGAAGAGGTACACTACAGCACCATGTTATTTACATATTCTCTGGGTTAGCCTAGAAAACATTTGCTTCATGAGGAGCCTGGAAAGGCTTCCCAGTACCATACAGCATATGCCTCTGGGATGTAATCTGTAATAAACTAACAGTGCACTGAAAGAGCTGGATAGATCAAGGCTGTCGCCAGCATGATATAGCCCTGCACCAACCCAGGCTTTGTTAAACTTCCTCCCTAATGACCAAGAAAACTACAGAGAAGAGACGAGACGAGACCAAACCAACATTTCTCCCTAGTCTACGTCAAACAACCAGGGGGTGGGGAAGAGTTCCTTTTCTCAGGTTATAATCCAGTGGGTCGTTTTGAGTATGAATAGGATGCAGAAAGCAAGCATCTGAAACTGCAATGCCACAAAGAGCACTGAGGTTAATAGTGCTTGAAGAGCTGGGAAAGTAAACTGGTTTTATATAGCTTTCAAGACAAAGGAACCCTTGAAACATGGAGTTATTACACTGTACATAGTGTACTGGCAAAGAACAATTCCATTGCCTTTCAAACCACTTTGGAGACACCTACAAGTTCCAGTGACAAAGTTCAATCTTTTTTACCCCCAGCAACAGTCTGGATTAGTTTTGCCATGCTTCCTGATAACGGTGCTTATCAGGCACCATCTGATAACTGCATGCACTCTTGTCTCCCTTTAGTCCTCTAGAAAGTTCGATCTTAATTTCATCCCTGAGCTGTCTATAAAACTCTTCCTAAAGTCCTTGGCACTTTCTGGGAACAACGTATACTTCCCGCTCTTTGGTGCGCTATTTTTCTTCAGTTTGACCAGCCCACATCCTCCTTAGTCATCCTGACAGTCCATCGCTTCTGGCCAGAGCAGCACTCAGTGCTCTGGTCCAAGTAAAGGCTTGTCAAATGCCACACATGGTGGCACAAACATTTCATTGTCTGTATTAAAGAAACATGAAACAACCTATTACATTTACTCTCCCACCCCCACAGCAGTCTAATTGTCCCATGTTACACCTGTGGTGCTTTTTAAATCTCTTTTTCTTACCTCTGTAGTTTAAGACCTAGAAAATTATCATTGGTGAAGCAATAGTATGATATATCCTCAAGGATAAATTTATCTAAATTCTCCTGCCTCTACACCAGACCAGATCATATTGATACCTTCATTGCCTAGCCAGATGATAGCTAAGTGGCCTGAGACACTGCCTGTGGCAAGCAATCAACTAATAATTTGACTTCAGAGTAAATTTTTTCACTCAAGAGTCTCAAAGTTTGAATGACTTTTTTTTTCCTCAGAGGTGTTAATATACTAGGAGTAAAACAGTTGCTTACTGCACTTACCAGCTCAAGCATTTCTTGACTTCCGAGACATCTCTGTTCTCTGAACACAAATGCCTGTTGGAAATGCTATTATTTTTGCGATGCCTAGGGTTGGCTGCTAGATGGAAAAAAATACAGTAGCAGCTTTTGATGAGAAAAGGCATCTCTGGGGAGCTGTAGGCAAAAGCAACATCCTCAAGGCCTGTCTTTAATCTAGATGAAGAGCTAGCCCCCATGTTCTTCTACAGCTGAGCCTAGAACTCGAAGCCCTGTGGAGTGAGAAAGCCAAGCTGGCTGTATAAGCAGCATTGCTACACTTCAGTGGTGCTGTACCCATCAAGAGCTCCCTCTGGCTACACAGTGACTCAGCAGCTCTCATGTAAGATAATGAAGTGTCTTCTGATGCCATTAAGACAATGTTATTTTCCAGGTATCCCTGTGTCTGGATTGTATAAGAAATGGTCTTTGGGCAGCTAGATCATTAATGCATGATTAAGTGCAGTGTGACCTCTCTTTCAGCCTTGTATAGCTGTACAACACATCATGCTTACAGCATGTCTGAAAAAGAGAAGAAGCAAAAAGGCACATAATCACTAAAAGGGAGCCCTTCAGCATACAACCTGTCTGCTCCTATTTCGCCCAGACAGAGGGAGGAACCAAACCTCAGCCCAGCCAAACAAGCAGCTTCTATTCCTTCATCTTTTCTCTTTGCAGACCATTGCAGAATCTGTAGGATCTTCCAGTAGAGATTTGTGGAACCACTCTTCCCCCCTTAAAATGTGTTGAGAAGAGTGGGCACATCACTAAATACCTACAATTCCAGAAAGCAGATTGTCTTTTAAACTTTGTTTTTGTTTCAAAAACATAGAAATGTTTAAAAAGAGATCTTGTCTTGCTTTTCGAACTGCCTTAATGGTGGGGTGGAGAGGTGGGGAGGAAGATGTTTTCAAGTTTTAGTTGGTGGTAGTGCAGGCAGCCACCTGCAGTGACCCAAACTGGGTCTCTGGTGGGCTCAGGAGGCATCTGGCCAGCCAAGCTGTGACCCCCCCCAAGGTGTGCAGCCTGGGGAACATCAAGCAGTGGCAGCTGACATTGCCCTGTGACAGCGTGGGCACTGCCAGTCACCTCTCATCATTCTAGTGCATTTATTTCATAAATGATGCCAACACAGACTAACCGTGTCAGACTCCATCTCAAATACAAGCCAAATTTGGTCACAATTTGTCTGTATGAGATTAAACTGCATTGTCCATCCCCTGGGTTAGCCATGCTGCTGGAACTGGCATTCATTTCAATAGTTTTTCAGATCTCTCTTGTCTCCTGTGCAACAGGTACTTCAGCACAGACTTTAAATTTCTCAAGCACTGTCAAACTTAACAACACTTCTCTTTGTGGTTTTGGCATTGTCTCATTCTCCTCCTCTGCTTCATCCCACCTGTTCTCTGTTTCATGGTGCCAGATGAAATGCTGCTCTTCCTCTTGTCTATAAGAGTTATTACTTCTCAAGTAAATCTCAAGTAAATTCATTTAACTCTTATGTTCCCCACTTTTTTCTATGGAAACAAGAAATGAGAGGATTTGTGTCGAGCTACAATGGTTACACACTTTGACTAAGCTATCAAGATCTTTGCATTCTCCTGAAGCTTCCAGGGCTGCCTCCTACATACTGACTTGGCATTGCACAGGTTGACTGGTTGTCTCAT
>NW_008623426.1:7675-8969 GCF_000691845.1 Merops nubicus | reverse complement strand
ACTCTTTCAACTCTTGTTTAAAAAACAAGTACAAATATAAATCCAACTTCACCTTAGAAGGAAAGTCTCTAAGTTTCCCATGTGTTTTAGGTCTTTCTTGTACTCTTGCAAGCATCAGAAAATGCCACATCAGCATGGAGAAGTACCTGTTCATCCCTTCATGGAACATCTCTTAAGTCAGGAGCCAATATGAAGCATGTTGCCTGCAGCTGTCTGTACAAAGGCTCCCTGTGTCATGCACTGCATAGGAATGACCTCACCAGTTGAATAGAGCCACTGAACCAGTTACAGATGTAGTCTGACAGTCATAGAACAAACATGACTCATTTAAGAACATTCCCTACCTTCCCTTCTAATAACTGGTTTCACCAAAGTCAGTAAACTAGAGCTGAAGGCAGAACAAAGAGTTCTTTACTCAGCTCTGCACAGCGTTCTTGCACGCCACTTACTCCGCTGCAGGAGCACGTTTGAAACAGCTCTCCCTCCACAATGACTTCTCCTCTGATGAGCTCTGAGCTTCCACAATGCCAGCACCTCGAGCAGCTGATATACACATACCAATACTAACAATGCCAATACAAATACTAATGAATGAACTCTTCTATGTCCTGGATTTAAAACCACAAAGTTTTAAAAATACAAAATGTCGGTGTGCTGAGGAGAGGTCATCATCCTTGACTATGGCAATAATTGTGTTAAGAACAGGGTTCTGCAAATAAGATTTGTGTCTAGTTAGACCAAGCTGTCAAGGCTTGGTTGTGTGACTTCACATCCAAGAGTGCTCAACTTCCATGCTCAGTTCTCTTAGCAAGAGGCTGATAAACTAATTCCTGTTATGCCTTTGATTCTCTGCCTCATGGTATAAATTATCATTTTGGTAAAGCTCTTTTTGAGAAATTAGATAGTAAAAATTATAACAAGTCAGAGTAAACTTTGAAAATTTTAACTTTGTGAAGTATTTTTGGTATTATAAAATCTCAACTCTGCTGATGCCATCAACAACAAATCTTGATTATATAAGTGGAACTGAGGCTTCACCTCAGGTACAGCTATTGCAGCATGCAAATAGCAGCATAATTTTCTGAATGTGCAATACACTAATCCTCATACCAGGTCTTCTGCTGTTTCAATTTGACTGCAGTGAATGCATCCTACATAATTAACTTCAGTGGCATCATAAGTTGGTAACAGTGGAGTGTGTTCACGTCCTCAGCCATGGCTGTGCCTAGATGGGCCCAGTGCAATTTTCAGGTATATTTTGTTGATGGTCTCCCTGTACAATTCATTGTACTGT
>NW_008623426.1:0-7644 GCF_000691845.1 Merops nubicus | reverse complement strand
GAAAGAGTTTGTTTAAACAGGCTTGGCTTCTTTAGCAGACACTGGCATTAACTCAGTGTGAATTACAAGATACTCCATCTCGAGGTTTGAAGCCTAGGTACTTGTGATGGTCTCAGTCTTAAGCACTGATCTGATTTCTGAGAGACATGAATCAAGTTTGCAGTGAGGTAATGGCTTTTAGAAAGTGAAACAATGCAATTTGATTGCATTTTAGAGCTTGAGGTGTCGTCTCAGAAGACAGTCAGTATATGACAAGAAGTTGATTCATTGGTTATTAGGTTCCAGTGAAGTATAAAATCTGTCATTTTAAAACCTCCCATTTTTGGTTTGCTTTCCGAAGTGCCTTAAAGAGTACCACACACATCCTCTCTGACTGTGCTGAAATACCTCAAATTCTGCTGCTGTCTAGACTTATCTTGTTCCTTCTAAAGACAAAGGCAAAGAAAGGCTTAAATTTGCCTTACTGATTTGTAAATTCTTTGACTTGAAAGTCAGGGCAAACTCATGGCTTAAAGTTATTCAATTTTTAATTTTGGTAAAGTTGCTTAAACACCACAGAAGGTAACTTGCTGTATACTACATCAGGGGGTGGCAAGTTCTACCGAAACTCAGATTTGCCTTGCATGATGCAAGAAGAGATGTGCACATGCCCTGGACTAATTCAGGCTAGAAGAGCAGAGATGATACAACTTAGCAATTCATTGTGGTTAACAGCTGAAGTAGATGAACCTAGCCTATAACTATGAGCCATTAATTTTAGTCAGAACACATGTTGTTTTTATCACTTTTCTTACCATGAGCTGGGTGACTCTTGCTAGTGGAACCCCAGATAGCACCATCTGCAAATTAACAAAGCAAAGGTGTAAAGATTTTCTGCAGAGGGAAATTATCCTCTTTCTAGTCGTTACATGAGCAGGAGAACACATAAGGAAAGACATCAGCAAAGCTGTTGGGCACCACCACTCAGGAGGATACCAGCTGCAAGGGCTGCAGTAGAAATCAGTCTGTCCAAACCTGCTTTGTGCTAACAAAATAGTGATTGTAAATTACCCAGACAGATAAAGGGGCTGAAAGGCAGCTGGGTGGGCTTTTCAGGCCCACTAGGAAAAAAGAAATCCTGATGCTTACCTGGTTTTCTACCCAGACACCAAAGAAACCATGAGTCCTACAGTACCTTTACAATTGCCTGCAGGAGGCATATCTCATAGCTTTGTTTCTTAGCAAAGTAAGATTTCTTTCAATCTTTTTGCTTTGCTTTAACCACCCCATTTTTCTCAAATATATTTCCTTAGCTTTCCTGTAGCATGCTGCTTTAAGGTGACAGCTGCCTTTCCTCTAATAAGCAACAATTAACTAATATTACTCAGGCTTACTAATTCCTGCTTCTTTTTTATGCCCTTTTACCTTTCTTCTTTAAGGAATGCAAGGTTGTTGGGTTTTTGTTTGTTTGTTTGTTTGTGTTTGTTTGTGTTTTTTTGGTGGTTTTTGACTTTTGACTGAATTAACCTGTTCAATTTCTTTTAACTTGTGTAATTTCTTTTATTGTTATAAGTTATGCAACAGATGCATCAAATTTCAAAGTTCTCCTAGTGCTTTCCCATATTACAAGTGGATAGAATGTGTCTCATTGAGACAATGAATATGACATTTTAGTGGTTTTCTCTGTAAATAAGGCTCATGTGATCACTTTGATTCCATCTGCTTGCTTGCCTCTCCCCATTCACCTGATAATTTTAAATTTATGGGCTGGTGTCTACAAAAATGACTGATTGGAAGAAATCTTGAGGGTATTTCAGCTACATAATTTCCAAGAAATTATATACTGAAAACCAGGTAGGTTAGGAGAGTCTGACTAGAGCTGCCCTGAGGAAAGGGCTGCAGTTAATCTCACAGCAATTAAACACCAGATAATCCACAAAGATGGCAAAAATTTGTGCTCTCTTTGTTTCAGTTACTGTCTTCTTCAGAGCAAGCTCCCAAAGCTGTTTAAATCAAAGGGAGTTATCCTAATATAATTTGTATCAATCCTTCACTCCTTGGTGCTGTGGATCAATGACAGTGTGCAAAGCGAACTGACCTTTGCTCCTTTTCTTTTAATTTATTGAAATTAAAATAATTTGTGATTGCTTATCAGAAATTTCTAGTGTATTTATGGACACGATCAGGGAAACTTTATTTACTGAAATATTGATTTAGTCTACAGGGGACTTCTGCAGTGCCTGAAAGGCTTACTAAAACCCCTGCTTTGTTTTCCAGCAGTGCAGCCAGGTATGTCAGGCTTCTCCTCCTGAAGCAAACTCAGCCAGGCAGTGCTCACCCTCTCCTGAAAACAGACCCAAGCTTCCACTGACTTCACTAGCAGCAACGTTTGGTCCAAAACAGCTCATGTGTGAACTAATGCTGGAGAACTAATTGAGACAGAATGGTAATGGAAAACTCAGTCTGAAAATGAAGTGGTTTTAATTAAGAGACACTCTTCAGAATTATACGGAAAGAGGCTCTTTCTCATTTAAAATTTGGCTCTTGCTTCCTCACCAACTCTAAATCACTGATCTATAATTAGTATTCTTAGTAGAAGGGATGCCTGATTGTCTGGCTTAAGTTATGCCTTTGTGATGAGGAGAGCTGTAGGTGTATTGGAACAGATTCTCGCTAGTCTGCTACTTAGCATCCAGTGTCTTACAAATGTTTCTGTTACAGTTTGTTAATATTATAATCTCGTTCTTAAAACTGAGAACAAGTTAAGGAAGAAGTGTGCCTCTAGATTG
Source organism: Merops nubicus (assembly GCF_000691845.1). Taxonomy (NCBI): domain Eukaryota; kingdom Metazoa; phylum Chordata; class Aves; order Coraciiformes; family Meropidae; genus Merops; species Merops nubicus. Next base: position 4,876 of record NW_008623426.1, on the reverse strand, counting down.
CTAGTAGCTAAGGGCAGCAGCATGGCTCTGTGGCACAATGATTGGGAGCTTAACTGGGAACAGAGTCCAGCTGCAATTCCATGCCAAGACCTAGTCCAACATTTTATGTTGGTGAACTGGCAGTGCTGGGTTAATGGTTGGACTTAAGGATCTTAAAGGTCTCTTCCAACCAAAATTATTCCATGATGTAATGACTATTTAGTAAAAACTGCATACCTGTTCACTGCTGGGGAAGCCAGTACCTGGATCTTGTATCTCTGTCCTTAGGTGTGTCCCTTCTTTTTTGCAAGAGACTGATAACACTTTGCTCTGCTGAAGTGAGTCCAAAAGGACATCAGCAATGCCATGGAGGTCAGTAAGCTGACTCTGTTCAGTAAATACAGAGTTAAACCAATTCTAAAGGTGTACAGAGGAAGCAGTGGTTGTGAGGAGTCAAGGTCATCTCAGTCTGGATGGTTTTGAATGGTGAACCCCAAGCTGATGTAGTCACTTTCTAGGCCAAAGAGGGTGTATAAATCCAACACAGCAGGCAGGAACAAGGGTGCACTTTTCTGTTTGGCATCTCTTATTATCACTGTTACACGAGTCTAATGACGTGCAGATTTCACTTTAAGTGCCTTACTGTGTAATTCCTGTGTACAATAGGTCTTGGACTCTAGCTCCAACCCAAAACATGTTCTTCCATCCTGTTTTGTTTTGGCTTTTGTGCTCCCACAGCCATGATGTGATCCAGCCAAAAACTTCTTCCAGGGGACGCTTTCAGTCACGTCACTTTCCAAATCTGGCTGAGAGTACAGTTGCATAATCAGTAATTTTTATTAACACAGTGGGTGCAGTGGGACAGTTCCTTTTGAGGCACATGTAAGGTCTTTGATCATTTTATGTAGACTGTGATATCACAAACTAGGACTTTCCGAGTTATACAGGAAGCTTAGCCTCCCTTTCAGGCTCTCTTCAGCCTTCTGTGAGGCTGGCTGCAGGAAATGAGTTGCTAATACAGGCTAAACAGCAGGATCCCAGACCCAGAGCGCTCAGACCTGTATTTTGCTTCTGAGATCATGTTAACGGACTTGGGGATCAGCATGTGTAGTTAGAGTGATGAGGTACACCCCTTCCCTTTGTACCCTTCTAGTAATCTTAGAACAATTCAGGACTCCTTTATGTGCCACTTCTCAAAATATTTGGAACTTAAAAGTTACACTGAATTTGACGACAGCAACTGACTTTAATAAAAATAACTAGAAAACAGTAAGTATGGGAACAGAATGAAAAAGTCCATTCCCCAGACTCTTTAGGAAAGGTTTTCTAGCTGAGGACAGCCACACACCTTTGCAAAGGATCTCTGAGCTGCAGCACTTTCAGGTGCTTGCTGCCTGAGTTGGAGTTCTTTCCTATTTTTATTATGCTCCTTTATATTTTAATCAAAAAGTTTTCAGGACAGTATGGATGCTGCCATCTTTCCACTTGTTACAGTTTGTTCCTACACTTTGTCATGTTTTTAGAAAAAACTTGCCTGTAATGGTAAGTCCACTGGAAATGAGGAAAGTGTTTTTTTTCCTTCCCTCATCCTTTGTCTGTACAGACAGTAACAGTGACGCCTTTTGCTCATTAGCAAAAAAAGCCTTTCCGGATCTTTGCAAGAATCAATGAATGTCAGCGTCACTGTAAATGGTGAGTAATTAGACTTAGGAAATGAAGAACTAGATGTGGTCTCCAGCTGTAAAATATTGATTTTTTTTTTTGTTTGCTTTGTTTTAACAATGCACAGTTCCATCAGTGCTGTGGTATAGCTTAGAACAGCTAACTTCTGCAAGTGGAGAAGTAGTTAGGGAAGCAAAGTTACTTGAAAAAGAAAATTCCTTTTTTTTTTTTCTCTTTTTTTTAACAGTAGTGAACTGAAGCAAACAATCAGCAGTTTTCCACAGCGTCTCAAATTCTTTTTTTTCCACATTGAAAAACATTTTTTTTTCTTTTAAAAATGTTGATAATACCAGTATGTTGCTGTTTATCAGAACTGATTGGATTATTTTTGTTAAGCAAAAATCCCATTTGTAAAGTTCTGAAAATACTGGAAAATGTGAGAAGCAGGGGGAGTTTAATTTTTAGAAAAGTTCTTTGAAATATTTTTTTTCATGTAAAATCCTTTCAGTAAAAAAAAAAAAAAAAAGGCTTAATTCTACCAATTTGTCTTTTGTGATTTCAGAAGGATACTACACTGGGAAAAAAACTAAGTAAGGGAGAGATTCCATAGCATGTGGCAACTCCAACTTAGCTGTGCTGTTTGAGCAGTTAAAAGAAATTGGCAAGGCCCAACCTGGCTGCTGCCAGATGGCCCCTGTTAGGAGGGCCCCCCACCATCCCCCGTGCTCCACACAGACCCGTACTGGGCTTGCGACACCAAAGGAGGGAGTCAGGGTGTGTTTAAAGCAGTAGAGTGCCCCACCTCACCAAGCAAAAGCCTCTTTGGATGAAAGAGAGTGGGATGTGCTGTGTTATATGGTGAAACAGATGCTTGTACAGGGCTTGCTTATATATGAATTTGTTCACACCATTCTCCAAGAGTTACAACTAAATATAAAAAAAAAAATAAAGTTGGAAAAAAACCCCACAACCATCTTAATATTTTTGTTACAAGCTTTACGTTCGTAAACATTTTTTTGTATGCACAGACAAACATATTTTACTGATGCTGCTTTTAAAACCCTTATGTTATAGCTACTTACTAGGTAGAGTGACCTTAGAATCAAAACAAGCAGTTTTGTCCTGCAGCATTTCACAACTATTTTGCTTTGTTTCTTAGCAGATGAGCCATTGAGTCAGTTGTAATGTTTGCCCCTCGAGGAGCCATGTGCCTGCCCAGTTGTTATTTCATACTGCAGTTGCTGGAAATAACCTGTATCTATACATAACTGCACAGTATCGCACACGATATCGCACACAACAGCAACTTCCAAAAAACTGGCAAAACAGAAAAATTTGGACTGGTTCAAGATGCATAATAACATTTTGAATTGCACTGTTTTCCCCAGGTTTTGGTGAATTAAATAGAAAACTATAAACACTAAAAGCTGGCAGGAATAAAACTTAAAAATTATCCCTGTAAGCTTGACTAAAATAATTGTTTAGTATCCCTTTAAAGTCAGCAGAACTGCAGTAACGCCTCTGGTAGCTGCTAGGATGGAAAAGGTACCAGCTATTTCTGGTGTGGTGATTACTGTTCGTTTGCTGGAGCTGGCATGCTCTGCTACAGTGCTGAATGTGTCTCCTATCCTGCTTGTTCTGGAAAGTCCTTCAGTTCTGGTGCAGTGCCATAGGTTGCCTCCAGCTCCTCATGTTTGCATTCTGATGGGGCAGGGAGCACCTCCAAGTCGCACCTTGGTTGAAGCGCCTTATTTTGAATCTGTGGTAAGAGCTACAGCCCTTAGCACACAGCCAGAGAAGGGTATTTTTGGCATATAAAGTGAAAACCAGCATGCCACGGAAACCAAGAATGTCATCCTAACTCTTTCCAACCCTAAAGCAGAGAACTTAAACAGAAAAGACAATGAAATTTTGGATGGGAAATCCTAGCAGCAACAGCAGGTTGTTCAAAATACACAGTGAATATCTAATTAGGATTAGTCTTTAAATTAGACTTCCCAGAGGAGAGTAAACTAAGAATGGGATCCTGATAAGCTGACTTGTGCATTGCAACAAATCCAGTTGCAGAATCTGGTCCTAATGCTTCCGCTGCCCACCCCCTTTCCTCTCCAGGAGTTAAATATTCCACAGGACTTTACTCGCAGGCTGTTTCTGTAACAGTCATAGCTTAAATATCTATGTACCTAATGGACTTATCCCTAACACCAGAGTGAGGGAGGGAAGTGGCATTAACCTCATTTTGCAGATAAACAGTGGAAGCCCTGATGGCTCTGTACTGAGTTACATCCTATGGAGCCATGGAACATATGCAGCAAGTGTAAAAATGGTGTTGCACCAGGTTGCTGTATTCACACCAAGACTGACACAGGTGGGGCATGTCCTCCGTTGCTTCTTTCCAACACGTATGACTATGAATAGAAATGAAGTTTGAAATAGGGATAAGTTATTGTTAATTTTGCAGCTCCTGACTGCTCTGCTCAGCCTTGGAAGATGTGGCAACTAAAAAAAATAGGCACTCAACATGCTGAACTATTGAGCAGTGGGTAACCTCACTGCTGAACTGTAGCACCTCAAATCTGAGGTTCTCTCACCACAATTCAGGATGGTGAAGCAGCCTAAGCAAGCACCTGTGTGGCCAAGATCACAAGAATTTTTTTTAACTGTAAAATGGAAAATGTTAATACTCTCCGAATGTTTTGCCTGAACAGAAGGCAATTTAAAAAAACTAAAAATATGAAAAATGGTTTCTTGTACATTTGGAATAGAAAGTAATCATATGGCAAATGAGCGTGTCAGGAAAACAGCTTTCCACCACAGAACTGCACATACCTCTAATGCTTCAGAAACTTTTCACCATTTTTGTAGTTATTCAAACTGATGCTAACCGGCTGGTGCCGGAGAAGGGTAAAGATCTACGCTCGCCTGTCTTGCACTTTGATTTGTGACCCGGCAACTTCTGAACACTACACGGGGCCAGTTTCGAAACTTCAGGGCGTGCGCCCAGCACGGGCGGCAGCACCAGGAAACGGGATACGGGCGCTTCGTCCTTATGTAAGCGAACCGAGCGCCCGGCAGGCCATTGGCTGTCCCCGGCTGGGCATCTCCGAAGGCTGCAGCTGCTGCCTCCACACTGCAAGCAGCGCGTCCGCATCTTCTCCGCGGGAGGGCGAGGGGCTCCCGGCTCGGCTGCTTTCCCTCTCCCCTCAGACAGTTAGCGGTGGCGCGTGGGAGCCTC